>NC_061819.1:39983837-40006337 GCF_019202785.1 Penaeus chinensis
TTTGCATTATGTAGAGTACGCACTTATAGATACTGACACAAACACATATTTTGTGTCCGCGCGTTTGTGTGCTTGTGCTTGATTTCGAGTACGTGTGTGCATGTTTGTGTGTACGTGTTTGTCGTGTGTGTATGTGTGCGTGTGCGTGAATCTGTGTTATCCCGTGTACGTGTACGTCTTCGCATTCGAGCCGAATCGACAGGAAACGATCATTTTCCCCGCCCTCGATTCGGGGTTTCTCCTCTTCCGTCAGCGCGACGGAGGGGGATGGGGGAGGGAGGGGAGAAAGGGGGAGGGAGGGAAATAGAGAGAGAGAAGGAGGGGGGAGGGAGGGAGAGGAAGATAGAGAGAGAGAGAATGAGACAGAGGGAGACAGAGGGGGGAGGAGGGAGGAAGGGAGAGAGACAGAGACCAAATACCCCCTCCCCCTCCCCCTCCCCGTTTGGGTGCATGACGCCAAGAGCTTCTTGATCGCCCAAATACGAATCTATTTTGACTCGGCCGTGGGAGGTTAGGGGGGAGGGACAAGGAATGAGAAGGAGGGGGAGAGGAGGAGAATGTGGGGGAGAGGAAGAGGGGAAAGGAGGAGAAGAAGGAGAGAGAGGGGAGGAAGGAAAAGCAACGAGAAAGGAGGGAGAGGGAGAGGACGAAGGAAGGAGAAAGATAATGAGAAGAAGGAGAAATAAAATGAAAAGGAGAAAGAAACGAAGGAGGAAGAGAGAGAGTGTGGGGAGGAGGTAGGAGTACGGCTAAGGAGGGGGGGGGGGGGGGAAGTGCATCGAACGCTTTCCAAGTGTTATTGAACCCTCGACGTCTGGCGCGCGATTTCTACCCGGCCTGCGTTCGACTTTCTTTTCTCTTCTTTTCCGGCTTTTTTTTCTTATCTATTCTCTTTTCTTCTTTTCGTTTTTTTTCTTCTTTTTTTAATGTTTTTCTTTCTTCTCTTTTTCCTTTTCTCCTATCCTTTTTTCTCTTCTTTTTTCTTGTCATTTTCCTCTTTTCTTCTGTTTCTTTATTATCTTTTTTTCTTGTTTTCTTTTTTTCTTCTTTTCTCTTCTCTTTTCCATCTTCTCCTTCTTTTTTCCTTCTTCTTCTTTTCTCCTTCCGAGATCGGGTAATTGGCTAATATCCGCGGCCGTGTCTTTGTCCTCCGGTTAAACGGGTCGAAGATTAACCTCTCATTACCACGGCGCCGGAAGTGATGTTCATAAGTATTGCGTGTTTGTTTGTTAACTATGTTGATTATGGTTATCATTATTATGTTTGTTAATTACTTTGATTATTATTCTGTTCGCGTCTATAAGGAAATGCACATATTGGGAACACGTGAGCATGCTTTACAAGTGAATAATGTCATACATGTGATGTATTTGACGATATTTGCATATATATATATATATATATATATATATATGCGTGTGTGTGTGTGTGTGTGTGTGTGTGTGAGAGAGAGAGAGAGAGAGAGAGAGAGAGAGAGAGAGAGAGAGAGAGAGAGAGAGAGAGAGAAAGAGGAGAAAGAGAGAGAGAGAGAGAGAGAGAGAGAGAGAGAGAGAGAGAGAGAGAGAGAGAAAGAGACAGTTTGTGTGTGTTTGTGTGTATACATATACATATATATATATATATATATATATATATATATATATATATACATATATATAAATATATATATATATATATATATATATATGTGTATGTGTGTATATATTTATATATATATATATATATATACCATCTATGCACGAATGAAAATGTGTAATTACATATAAATGTACATCAGTATGTATGTATGTACATGTATGTGTATGTATATGTATACATGTGTGTGTGTGTGTGTGTGTGTGTGTGTGTGTGTGTGTGTGTGTGTGTGTGTGTGTGTGTGTGTGTGTGTGTTTGCATGCGCAAACTGTATACATACACTACATGGTGTATAGTTATTAAGTCTAAGCAATATGTACATGAGTGTTTACGTTATTTTCCAATAAGCTCGCACACACGAACTTCACACACATTGTGTCCGTGTATATTCAACATAATTATGCATCAAGCCAAACAAAGGGATAGTACATATACACACACCTTCTACATGTACGTGGCGTAAACACGACACCAAAAAGGGCTACACAAAAAAGAGAACGAAATTTATAAAGAAACTCCGGCCACTTTCTTTCTCGAAGTGTGTCACCGCACGCATGGCGGTGTGCGCGGGGGCCGTGGCGGGAATCTTCACCTTCTGACCAGCCTTTTTTATGTTTCCGAATATTATTATTATTATTATTATTATTATTATTATTATTATTATTATATATTGATGATGATGATGTATGCTTGTTGTTATTATCTTTTTAGATTTATTTCGTGAATGTTAAAAGCCTTATAAGGAGCTAATGTATTTTTAAGATTAAAATATAGATTTATTGTTGATTTTTATATTTTTAAAAGTTTTATTTCGTGAATTCTAAGAAGACTTTTGCAAGGAGATTGGGATACACGTGAAGTTATGTTATACCGTTGTGTAAGCAGTTATAAGTAAGAAAGTTACTTAAAAGTTAGAAATTGTTAAAATTGTCACGCTATTCCCAAATTCGATATGTTATAGCTAGATTATACGTGACAAAGCGAAATATATGTCATTCTGTGGGATTTTGTTCAAGATAACATTTCTAAAACTACATCAGTAGAAATGTGAAGATATTTTACAATGAACGGTCATGAACTCTGTCTGTTAATACAACTCTTCTATTCCACAGTCATCTGCTTCCGCCTTTCTGCAAGGCCCGTGGACATCTGCTGTGGACTTCGCTGGCCTGTCGTCTGCTGGAGCCACATATCCTTTTCCAAGAATGGACTGCTTATTTTTTCACGAGATTTTTTAATGATTATCGTCGTGAAAATGACAGAATGTACATCCGTTAATTTACTTTGATCGTATTTTGTTCTTTAATATTTTTTTATTCGTATCTAAATCTGGTATTATTTTTACCAAATCAGAAGATACTAGTTGACATATGTTACACTGGAACCGAAACCGTTTTCTGTAATATCACTGAGTGTGGAAAATAGAACTGAAATTGGTCACTGTCCATTACAGGTCGCGGATCAGGCGTCTTGCTGAGGAGGTGAATCTTTATACGAAAGGACTTCTTATTTTTGTCTGACAACACCATGTTTCCTTCTGGACTTTATGATGCAGGTTAGACAAAGCGTAATTTAATAGATGGCAGTTTCTTCAAAGATCGATTACTCATTAGCAAAGTCGAGAATTGGCTTATATTTGTTTACTGTTTTTTTTTTTTTTTTTTTTTTTTTTTCTTAGAAGTGCGAAGTGGAAAGTTTCAGCTCTTACTAAAACCGTTTAACTCTCTCTCATCAACAGGGAATCAGAGGTCCCTTGACAGAGCTGTACATCCTCTGTGCCTCTGTCTCTGCCCCCGCCCCCACGCCTCGGTTGATTCAGCCAGCGAGGGTCCTGCTTGTTACGAGTGTGGAGGACGAGGGTGACAGGGTAATTGGGGAAAGATCTTTCTCTCCCTCTCTCTTTCCTTGTGGTTTCAAAGGGCGGGAACACTGTAGACTTTCTCGCAATGGTATTTCCTCGTGTTGATATACCGCAGCTTCTCATATGAGTTTAGTTATTTTTTTTTTTTTGACTCGCTTCGTATGTCTTCCCAAGTTCGATCGGGCGAGAGAGGCATGCTAATAAGGCCTTTTGTTCGAAGGCTGGCTAATGGTACTGGGTTTTAGTGCGTTATTCAACCGGTTAGAGCTACTCGAATGGCCGAGACTTAAAAGACGATTTTGATTCTGTATGTACTGGGATCGTGTCGTCTTTCTTATCCCCTTCCCAGTTGGTTCTTAATCGAGGCCTTTTTAAGTTCATTCCAAGAGGCTTGCCTACCTAATAACGTCCGACTTACGGGCACCATTACCAATCAAAACATACGAGCTTATAACAGTTTCTCCTCTGTGTAGGGAGAGCATTCAAATGCACTCTCAAGTGTATTCAAATGCACTCTTTTCCACACTCCATTTAACGATGAAAAATTCCTAAAACAACACATAACCTGAGAAAATTCTAGTCAAACCGGAATGATCTAGGACAAGACGCTCTGCGATTTGTTTACGTGACTGAAAAAATAATAGATAGTGCTGAAGGACGTGTCCGCGCTTCGACTGTTTTACAATAACTTTGACTTAAGTGACGAGAGAATTTACTTTATAATACAGCCACTGCTTGTGTTTCTTTTGTAGTCATGAGTCGTACGGTACTCTATATTTATGATAGCTCGCTCTCACGTAGCGCACAAAAGCAATAGTGCAATTTTTGGAACATAGAATCCAAGATTCTGATTAACTATCATTTTTACCATTGTTGACAGTAGCTTTATTTTCTAAATCTATTTATTGATTGATATGGACTTATTCTTAGTAGAGGACTAACGATAGACGTTTTACCTAGTGCTGACAGATTTATTTATTTTGCTTATAGTGCATAGACGTGTTCAGACATGTTAGAAATAGAAGTACAATTTTTCGATAGGTTATTCTGTATGATATTTTACTCACTTAAATCAGCAAGCATTACATATACTACTTGAAGAGATAATTCGCTTCGGGTTATGGTTGTTATGATAAAATTTAGTGCTAGGATATTTTATTTGTTTCTGTTTAGAACTTTCTCCCTGACGTTTAATCAGTACAAAACGACTCTCCTAACGACTGTTGGGTGTGACCTCATTACCGTGACTCACCAGCTCATTAAGGACTGACTTCCGGTCGTTAAGCAATTAGAAATCCAGGGATAATTAACCTAATAAACAGCAACATTGCTGACGACTGTTATATAGGTGACAGCCTGATGCGGTTTAACATTAGACTGACTGCGACATTTTATTACTGATATAGATAAGATAATTTTCCTACTTTGAGACTTAATGGTGACAAATAGCAACACACATCAGTGTTAGTGACGTTTTTTCGTATGACATGACTGACTTCGTTACAGGACTTGGCACCAGTTTTTCTCAAAAAGCTTTTTATTTGACAATTTCGGGAACGATATAACTATTTATGACATCACATTATAACTTGATAATGACTGACAAAACTCGATATTAAGAGTGATAATATCGTTACGGTTATGATAGTAACAAACTTGGAGAGGACTTGATAACGACACTTTACGAGACAGTGACCTGACGGTGACAATCTCTCTTGCTTCTTATAACTGACATTTCGACTTAAGCCACTTTATGGCGACAGCTGACGTGGGTCGATAGTAACACTTTTTGAATATCGTCAAAAAGATATTCTGACGAAAGACCCGACACTTTGATAACAAGAGCCTCGCAAATCTCTTGACAGTGACAATGAAAGAAGGATTGAAAACGACGTTTGACAGTGACATTTTAGCAAGGCCTAAAATACGTTAGAATATGACATTTCACCAGACTTGACAACCCGAATTTTCTTTCGACAGACAAAAACGACAGATTAGAGAAGAACTTTGTGACTTTCATGGTAACATACTAACATATTCAACTGCGACACACCCATCACGAGAAAGCTATCTGCCCCAAATTGCTCCATCAGCGTCTCAGACGAACTCTCTAACCAGTGACTTCTAGTGGTAATGTTGATGATGATGACGAAGATAGCGAGCAAATTACAGACGATAATTACATAATTCATTTTCAGCTAGTGGCGATTCTTCACTAGATATTTGATAATTAGGACGGCCTCGTAACGGACCCATTGACGGTGACAAATAGCTCTCGCGTTCATGACTGACAACCCAATTTCAGACTGAATGTTGACAATTATACAGTGACAACGCGTCTTCATTTCTGGTAATGACTTTACCCCTCATAGGTTTAATGACCGTGATAACTCCTTACGAACGGACAAGACTGTAACTGTACTGAACTGTAACTTTCCTAAATCATGACATGATGTTTTGATATGAATGATAAGGTGACTAGTGACTAACTGTCTTCATTTTAGTAACGTCTCATCAAACATTACTCATGGACAGTTAATCATCATCATCCCAAAATAATAATAAAAATAAAATAGGTAAACAGACGAAACACGATAAGACCATCGTAATTGTACTAATATGTCAAAATACCATCACATATATGAGACGGCAGTTCGATGTTCGATTTGTAGAGAAAAAGGGCTATTAAGCACTCTTGCTAGTAAATTATCCATTTTTTAAAAGCGACTGACCGGCGATAACATTCTTAAATAAATAACGTTCATTCGACAGACAGTTGAAACAAAACTCAATTTTTTGAAGACTCACCATCAGATCAGATAAAATTTGACAGTGACAGACAATTTGACACCTGGCAGTGAATTTGACAAATGACAACACGGTCATGTAAACTTATTTGGCTTATATATATATATATATATATATATATATATATATATATATATATATTTGTGTGTGTGTGTGTGCTTTATCTATTCATTTATGTAATGACTGGACAAGTAATTGCCAACCAACAGGCTGGTAATAGTTCCATTCAGCTTCGTGATAGTGACAAAAGGCTGGACCATCAGACTACTAACTGTGACGTCTTTTCTTACAGTGTCACGACAGACCTGATAATGATATTTTGTTAATATACTTAGTAGTAACTGATTCTAAAGATACGTTTAGACTATTACTAGTGACACTTACTTAAGACCTGCTTACTGAGACTCTTAAACTAGTGATGTTTGCAAATCACTTACTATTAAACTACCAATTATGACAAAAACGTATGGACTTACAGTTCACCACCAGCTAGACAGATAATCTACAACACGCCTAGTAAGAGCTTGCAGCACTTTAATTCAAATACTTCTCACCCTTTTCAGTGAGTATTCATTCGAAGGGGTTAGGTAGGGTTGAATTAGAGGACTTCTAGATGTGCAAATATTAATGCCAGGCTTGTTTTATTAACTACGAAGGGTAAAAAATGAGTGTTATTAATGACGATTTACTCAAACTATGAAACTGACTTCATAGTGGCAGTAGTATTTGACTTTTATAGTGACACTTGACTATATGACTATACAGTGACAGAAGGATACGGTGACTATTTGACTTTAGGGTAAAAATTACTGACACTGATTTACAATCGCCACTTGATTACTTACAGGGACTCTGCAACCAGACTGCTGTGACAGTCATTATGACAAATATTTATAGACGAAATCTTAACTTATCATAATGACGATAATTTTCAAATAACGAACTGGGAAAAGGTGACAATAGGGCACTGGCAGACAAGTGACAGTTTCATTTTTTTAGCGACACTGGGACTTCATCTCTTGACAGGTGACAACCAACGACTGCCTGGTACTTGACATGACCAAAGTTGCTTCACACTGACCTAACAAGTCACTGCCACGACTCATTCACTAAGATCTCAGGGAACTTGGCAACTACAATTACCATGACGACCGTTAATTACCTTAATCTCTAACTAATGTGATCACTAATTGCCATGATCATTATTACCATTATAACTATACAAGACTTGACTGCCCCACTGACACTCCCGACTTGAACACTTGTTACCTGGTTTGACACCTCACTTAACAGCCTACTTGAAACATGACTTTTTTTTTTTTTTTTTTTTTGGTTGTTCAGCAACTTGACTGCTTGTTATTTTGACCAACTAAAACTCGACAGCTTACCAGCTAGACTATCTAGGACTTGACAGCTTACTCATTCAACCACCACTAATTTGACAATCTTTGATTTGGCAACTTGCTAATTCGACCGTTTAAGACATGACAGCTTACCAGTTGGACTACCTACGAATTGACAGCTTACTAGTTAGACCATCTAAGATTGACAGCTTATTGATTTGACCACCTATATTTTGACAGCTTACTAGTTCGACCATCTAGGACTTGACAGCTTACTGATTGAACCATCTACATCTTGACGGCTCACTAGTCCGACCATCTAAGGCCTGACAGCTTACTAGTTCGACTATCTAAGACTTGACAGCTTACTGATTGAACCATCTACATCTTGACAGCTTACTAGTCCGACCATCTAAGACTTGACAGCTTATTGATTTGACCATCTATATCTTGACAGCTTACTTGTCCGACGATCTAAGACTTGACAGCTTAGGTAGTTCGATCATCTATGATCGAACTTACTAAATTGACCATCTAGGACAGCTCACTAGTTCAACCATCTAAGACTTGACAGCTTACTAACTTGACCATCTGGGACTTGACCGCTTATTAATTTGACCACCCATAACTTGACTGCTTACTATTTCGAGATCTGGGATTTGACAGCTTACTAGTTCAACCATCTAAGACTTGACAGCTCACTAATGAATTTGACCACCTAGACCTTGACAGCTTACTAGTTCGCCCATCTAAGACTTGTTAGCTTACTAGTTCGAGTACCTAAGACTTGACACCTTACTAACTGAAGACTTGTCAGTTTACTAGTTCACCCATCTATGATTTGACAGCTTACTAAGTTGACCATCTAGGACTTGACAGCTCATTAGTACAATCATCTAAGACTTGACAGCTCACTAGTTCAATCATCTAAGACTTGACAGTTCACTAGTTCAATCATCTAAGACTTGACAGCTATGTTGACCATCTAGGACATGACAGGTCACTCGTTCAATCATCTAAGACTTGACAGCTAACTATTTCAATCAGCTAAGACTTGACAGCTCACTAGTTCAATCATCTAAGACTTGACAGCTCACTAGTTCAATCATCTAAGACTTGACAGTTCACTAGTTCAATCATCTAAGACTTGACAGCTCACTAGTTCAGTCATCTAAGACTTGACAGCTTTCTAAGTTGACCATCTAGGACTTGACAGCTCACTAGTTCAATCATCTAAGACTTGACAGCTCACTAGTTCAATCATCTAAGACTTGACAGCTCACTAGTTCAATCATCTAAGACTTGACAGCTCACTAGTTCAGTCATCTAAGACTTGACAGCTTTCTAAGTTGACCATCTAGGACTTGACAGCTCACTAGGTTCAATCATCTAAGACTTGACAGCTTACTAAGTTGACCATCTAGGACTTGACAGCTCACTAGTTCAATCATTTAAGACTCGACAGCCCACTAGTTCAATCATCTAAGACTTGACAGCGCACTAGTTCAATCATCTAAGACTTGACAGCTCACTAGTTCAATCATCTAAGACTTGACAGCTCACTAGTTCAATCATCTAAGACTTGACAGCTCACTAGTTCAATCATCTAAGACTTGACAGCTCACTCGTTCAATCATCTAAGACTTGACAGCTCACTAGTTCA
Source organism: Penaeus chinensis (assembly GCF_019202785.1). Taxonomy (NCBI): domain Eukaryota; kingdom Metazoa; phylum Arthropoda; class Malacostraca; order Decapoda; family Penaeidae; genus Penaeus; species Penaeus chinensis. The sequence continues at coordinate 39,993,148 of NC_061819.1, forward strand.
ATAATCTAAGACTTGACAGCTATGTTGACCATCTAGGACTTAACAGCTCACTAGTTCAATCATCTAAGACTTACTAAGTTGACCATCTAGGACTTGACAGCTCACTAGTTCAATCATCTAAGACTTGACAGCTTACTAAGTTGACCATCTAGGACTTGACAGCTCACTCGTTCAATCATCTAAGACTTGACAGCTCACTAGTTCAATCATCTGAGACTTGACAGCTCACTAGTTCAATCATCTAAGACTTGACAGCTCACTAGTTCAATCATCTAAGACTTGACAGCTTACTAAGTTGACCATCTAGGACTTGACAGCTCACTAGTTCAATCATCTAAGACTTGACAACTTACTAAGTTGACCATCTAGGACTTGACAGCTCACTAGTTCAATCATCTAAGACTCGACAGCTCACTAGTTCAATCATCTAAGACTTGACAGCTATGTTGACCATCTAGGACTTGACAGCTCACTAGTTCAATAATCAAAGACTTGACAACTCATTAGTTCAATCATCTAAGACTTGACAGCTCACTCATTCAATCATCTAAGACTTGACAGCTTACTAAGTTGACCATCTAGGACTTGACAGCTCACTAGTTCAATCATCTAAGACTTGACAGCTCACTAGTTCAATCATCTAAGACTTGACAGCTCACTCGTTCAATCTTCTAAGACTTGACAGTTTACTCAGTTGGCCATCTAGGACTTGACAGCTCACTCGTTCAATCATCTAAGACTTGACAGCTTACTAAGTTGACCATCTGGGACTTGACAACTTACTAAGTTGACCATCTAGGACTTGACAGCTTACTAAGTTGACCATCTAGGACTTGACAGCTTACTAAGTTGACCATCTAGGACTTGAGAGCTTACTAAGTTGACCAACTAGGACTTGACAGCTTACTAATTTAACCAACTAGGACTTGAAAGCTTACTAATTTAACCATCTAGGACTTGACAGCTTACTAAGTTGACCATCTAGGACCTGACAGCTTACTAATTGGCCATCTAGGACTTGACAGCTTACTAAGTTGACCATCTATGACTTGACAGCTTACTAAGTTCACCACCTAGGACTTGACTGCTTACTAAGTTGACCTTCTAGGACTTGACTACTTACTAAGTTGACCATCTAGGACTTGACAGCTTACTCAGTTGACCAACTAGGACTTCACAGGTTACTAAGTTGACCAACTAGGACTTGACAGCTTACTAAGTTGACCATCTAGGACTTGACAGCTTACTAAGTTGACCAACTAGGACTTGACAGCTTACTAAATTGACCATCTAGGACTTGACACCTTATTAAGTTGACCATCTAGGACTTGAGAGCTTACTAAGTTGACCATCTAGGACTTGACATCTTACAAAGTTGACCATCTAGGACTTGACAGCTTACTAAGTTGACCATCTAGGACTTGACAGCTTACTAAGTTGACAATCTAGGACTTGGCAGCTTACTAAGTTGAACAAACTAGGACTTCACAGGTTACTAAGTTGACCAACTAGGACTTGACAGCTTACTAAGTTGACCATCTAGGACTTAACAGCTTACTAAGTTGACCATCTAGGACTTGACAGCTTACTAAGTTGACCATCTAGGACTTGACAGCTTACTAAGTTGACCAACGAGGACTTGACAGCTTACTAAGTTGACCAACTAGGACTTCACAGGTTACTGAGTGGACCAACTAGGACTTGACAGCTTACTAAGTTAACCATCTAGGACTTGACAGCTTACTAAGTTGACCATCTAGGACTTGACAGCTTACTAAGTTGACCATCTAGGACTTGACAGCTTACTAAGTTGACCATCTAGGACTTGACAGCTTACTAAGTTGACCATCTAGGACTTGACAGCTTACTAAGTTGACCATCTAGGACTTGACAGCTTACTAAGTTGACCATCTAGGACTTGACAGCTTACTAAGTTGACTATCTAGGACCTGACAGCTTACTTAGTTGACCATCTAGGACTTGACAGCTTACTAAGTTGACCATCTAGGACCTGACAGCTTACTAAGTTGACCATCTAGGACTTGACAGCTTACTAAGTTGACCATCTAGGACTTGACAGCTTACTTAGTTGACCATCTAGGACTTGACAGCTTACTAAGTTGACCATCTAGGACTTGACAGCTTACTAAGTTGACCATCTAGGACTTGACAGCTTACTAAGTTGACCATCTAGGACTTGACAGCTTACTAAGTTGACTATCTAGGACCTGACAGCTTACTTAGTTGACCATCTAGGACTTGACAGCTTACTAAGTTGACCATCTAGGACCTGACAGCTTACTAAGTTGACCATCTAGGACTTGACAGCTTACTAAGTTGACCATCTAGGACTTGACAGCTTACTAAGTTGACCATCTAGGACCTGACAGCTTACTAAGTTGACCATCTAGCACCTGAGAGCTTACTAATTTGACCAACTAGGACTTCACAGGTTACTAGTTCCACCGGCTCGGACTAGATAGATTACTAGTTCCACCATCTAGGACTTGACAGCCCACAGACACGACCTACTGATCACTAACAACCACCAAGACACGACCTACTGATCACTAACAACCACCAAGACTTGACCGACGTCAATTTACACCGCAAGACACCTCGGGACCAGTGAAGCAATGGCAACATGACAAACTAATGTCACTTCATCACGTGAAAGGTTTACGGTTGACAAAGAACAAGTTGGCAGAGAACATTTTGACTGTTGAAATCTCATACTTTGACAGCTTGACAGTTGACAAATAATTTTAAGTTCGATTCTTGGCTACTTTTTTTTTTTTTTTTTTTGTTACAGCTTGACTTTGACAGCTTATACTTACATGCTGCTGACTAATGTAGTGGTAACTTGATATTTGAGAGCTCATGACAAGGCATCTTGACAATAGATATTGTGACAATATGACATATTCACAGCTGATTGGGGCATCTTCATTGTTGACAACTCTTGTCATGACAGCTCAACTTTTGAAACTCATTTGCTGTTGACAACCTGACTGCTTCTGGCTCATTTTGACTGTAGACTACCCATCCCGTGGCAACATAACTGTTGATAACTCTGACAACTCATGACAACTTGACTGTTGAAATAATGTAACGATAAGAGTTTTCAACATGACAACTCAAGCCGTCACAGTTAGTCAATTGAAAAGCTTACCGTGATGGTCGGTGGTTATTAAAACTCTTATTGTGATAATTTGACGGTTGACAACTCTTGACAACTTGACTTGAAATTCTTACTGTGACAATTTGACTGTTGACAACTACACTGTTGATAACCTGACCGCTGACATTTCATGACAATTTGGTTGTTAAAACTATAATGCGACAATTTGACAGTTGACAGCTGATGTAACTTGACAGTTGAAGTTTTGTGACAATTTGACTTTAACTGACTGTTGAGACCCTTACTGTAAATTGACAGTTAGCAACTCACTGCAATTTGACTGTTTAGCTAAATAGTTTACTGCAAATATTGTGATAATTAGACAGTTGACAAGTAACCCTACGACAGCTTAAATGTTAAGAACGGAACTCATTTAAGACAACTCATGGAAAATCAATTGTTGAACCCAATGTGACAACCTGACTGCTGACATCCAATGACAACTTGACTACTGAAACCCTTCTGTGATAATTTGACTGTTGATAACTCACGACAAAAGTATGAAACTTACTGTGAACGGACTCTTGACAACTCTTACTGTGAATTGACTCTTGACAATTTACTGTGACCTGACTCTTGACAACTCTTACTGTGAATTGACTCTTGACAATTTACTGTGAACTGACTCTTGACAACTCTTACTGTGACCTGACTCTTTACAACTCTTACTGTGAATTGACTCTTGACAATTAACTGTAAAAAGTGATACCTAACAGCTTACCGTTGAAAACCTGACACTTTACTACTCATTTTGATTGGTTGTTGGCAGATCATGCTGTGACAGACTGACTCTTGACAGCTTATCCTAATGAACCTTACTGTTTACTGTTTATGACAATTTGACTGTTGACAACTCATATCATGACAACCTGACTATTGACACTAGTATTGTGATAATTTGACTGTGAAAACTACAATAAGACTACTTGACTGTTGACAATTCATACTGTGACATCTTGACAGTTGACAGATCACAATAAGACTGCTGTTGACAGTTTAAGCTTGACTGCCAACAATTCACACTATGCCAGTATGGACATTGAAACTCACAATAAGACAATTTGACTAATGACAACTGTTGTGACTTGAATGCTGACATGTTAAAAGCAACCTGATTTTGACAGCTCATAATATGACAACTTGACTGGGCATGTTAAAAAATAACTGCTGACATCTGCTGTGACAACTTGACTACTGACATGTTAAAAATGACTGGGAACAACTGCTGTGACAACCTGACTAATGACATGTTAAAAATGACTTTTGACAACTGCTTTGACAACTTGATTGCTGACATGTTAAATAATTACTACTGACAACTGTGGCAGCTTGACAACTGACATATTTAAAAATATCTGACTTTTGACAACTACCCCGACTACTTAATCGTTGACAAGATGCTTCCTCACTGTTGACATATGCTCCGACAACCTTACTTTGACAACTACGACTATGAAAATTTATCATTACTAATAACAAGGCAATAATCCACTTACGCAGTGGATTATGTGGCTAATTTAACTGCTGTGATTTTTTAACTATTCAGTGTACTATCGTCTTAACTGTCATGACTTATTGACCGTGCATACACTACCAATCCTTGACAACCCACTTAACTATCATGACCTACTGACTATTCAGTATACCACTAACGTAACTGTCACGACCTTTTGACTATTCAGTATACTGTATTACCAACTCAACTGCCATGACATATTGACTGTTGAGTGTACTACCAACCTAACTGGCATGATCTTTTGACCATTCAGTATCCTACCACATGCTGACAGTTGAGGTACTACCCAGCTTTACTGTTAATTTCCACGACCAACTAACTTAGTTTTTACAATCGACTAGTCTAACGCCACCTAACAACATCCAGACCACTAACCTTTCGACCAACCGACTGTTCCATTTTTCGACCACCATGACACTCATATACCATCTCCTTGACGACTCATTTTTGAGCAGATTATCATTCAGAACGACCAATCATCTTTCGTTCCGATTACACCCTCTCTCGCAGAGGTAGAAAAAAGACATGCAAAGACGACAGCCTGACTTTAATTAATAGGTATTACTGTGTAAAGACACCTGCTGGAATTATCGTGTCGCCTTAAAAATGCCTAGACATATTATTGACCATATCACAGCATTTCTTTTCATTTACCATTAGCAAGGACACTCCCCTACCTGTCTACCAAAAATATTTTCCCCTTAGAATTTCCCCCGAGAGTGACTTAAATGTTTGCAGTAATCAACAGCAACTGTCAGCATTATGAATAAGTTATGAATAACGACCTTCCACTAACAGATTGCAGGCTTTGACGGACATGACTAACCACATGGGACGACTACCAACGACAGAGTAAGTACTGACAACGACCCCCTCATACGACTTCGTTTCGCACTTCATAATTCACGACAAATGACCCCCTTTCCTGAATGCATGACACTCAAGACTCTTCGTCATTACTAACTCATGACTTACAATAATCGACTTGGGACCAATATCTATTAATCAACTCATATTCCATCTGTTGGCTAACTCATGACGAATATGTTCATCCACTAATGACGAATTTCTGTTAGTTAACTCATGTTGAATCTGTTAATTAACTCATGACGAATCTGTTTATTAACTCATGACGTATCTGCCTATTAACTCATGACGAATCTTCATCAATATACTAAATAATATCTCTACTAAACCCTATGCACGACTCAAGTCAAGACTTTGAAACATTTTAGTGGATTTTGGATTAGTTATCCATCAATGACACCAAAGAAAACGAGATTTCCGTTTTCAGTGCAAGACTAGACCAGAACTTAACATAATGTCTAGCTTTAATCTAGCGACCAGACCAGAATTTAATGACACTATTGAAGCTGCTAAAATGACAATTAACATTTTCACTCACGCTGAATGACCAATGATTTTTTTTTTTTAATGTCACTAACACTAACTAATTGTAACCAATAGACAACAGCTTTTTGCATACCACAGCATCTAGATTTTGATATCTGTTTTGTGCTTTTGTGAATTACTTGAATAATTCCTCAACGGCCAATAACAATAATATAAAACGACTTCTTCCATAACGACTAGCGACTCTGTGACCATTATTACTGAAAAAAATGCAACCTCATACAGACTTTAACCGACAGACGCATTACGAGAACGATGACCCTTGACTTTGATAACGTGACTTCCACAACGACCGCGACCATTATCAAAGGTCATATCTCCGCATAGTCACGTATTTACGACAAAACGACCTGTCTGGTCTCCCCTTACGAGACCCATGACCACCATTTTGGAGACAAAATAAAACATTGCAGTAATGAGAAGACAGATTTTATTCATGGCTAGACTTGAGGATTCGCACATGACCTGCATATTTAGACGAATTCTGACGCCGGTTTGTGTGACGACCTTTGACCTTGACCTTGTGTTCTCTGACGGAGGTGGCGACTTTTCTTCTCGGACGAGATAATTGCAAGTACTGAGGCATTATGTGTATGTATATATATATATTATGTATGTATGTATGTATATGTATATATATATGTATATATACATATGCTTGTGCACTGACTTTAATGACTTATGCGCAGTTCCTAGACAAAAATGCAAAGCATCATTTAAAACTCAGCCTACTCTCATACCTTGTTAAATATGCATTATATATAAATGCATATGTTTGTGTGTGTATGCATGTATATGTATGTAGGCATGTATATGTAAATATATGTATATATGTATATGTAAGTGCATATATATAAACATAAATACATGTACATACACACGTATACACACTCCTAGTTGTCACTGGTAAAGAGCAGGCTGAGCTCTAATAAATGTATGTGCTTAAACGCTAAATATTCTTCCATACTTTAAGATGTTAGAGCTGTACAGCTGACCTGTCTGGAACCAAAACTTTCACATTTTCGCCAGTTCTGTTTTCTTATTATGTATCGTTTTCATTTGTTAACCATCTGTGTAAGTAGGTAATTTGATCACATTTGATTTGATATCAAAAGTGATGGACACATTCCCACCATAACAGATAAACAAATATTGTTAGTGATTAAATATTACTCCCCACTCCCCACCGCTGCCTAGGGTAATCGTGATGACATTTATAGATGTGATCATATTTACATATTTATTTATTCATAGAAATGATATTGGACAAGTTGAACCTCATGTTTATGAAGTGTTGAAGGCTAGATGTTCCAATGGCGGATGAGAGGAAACACAAAACTTCCTTTCATGGATAAAAACCCACCGTGTTACTTACTCTTTGATCTCAGCTGTGTACGTTTATTTGTTTTTAATATATTTATTGAATTTGTATATGCAAAGACTGATAAAAAGGGAAGGTTTATCGGTGAATCAGAGATGAGTTAAGAGGACGCAGCCCGCGATGTAATGGAGGAAAAAAGTAATTGAATTTAGGTGTCGTTCCACCCTGATTTCCCGTCGATTCTCCGTTGCGTCGTTGAGGAGGTTTGCGCAAACATCCGTGATGTGAATGTAAATGTAACGAATATATTTTCCATAAATTTTTGTTGTTGTTTTATTGTCCTTTGTCAGGATTCCCCTGCTGTTTATTTTTGAGAGCATGTGTATATCTAAGTGCATATATATATGCACATAAATACATACATATACACACGTACACACACTTCTAGTTGTCACTGGTAACGATATATATATATATATATATATATATATATATATTATATACATACATACATACATACATGTCTGTGCATGCGCGCGCGCATGTGTGTTGTAGGCGTCATGGTCTAGACATTGTATGTAAAAATACCTTTCTGTAAAATGCACTAAACCGTAAACACAAACAAGCACACACGATATTGTGTGTGTGTGTGGATATATACACACCCATGCATGTGTATATATGTGTGCATCTCTCTCTCTCTCTCTCTCTCTCTCTCTCTCTCTCTCTCTCTCAATATATGTATATATATACATATATATATATATATATATATATATATATATATATATATATATATAAAGAAAGAGAGAGAGAAAGGGAGGGAGGTAGGAAGAGAGAAAGTGACAGACAGAAACAGAGACAGAGATGAAGAGAGAGGCAGAGATAGACAGAAGAGAGAGACAGAAAGGGAGGGAGGGAGGGAGGAGAGAGAGAAGGGGATTGATATATAGAATGTCTACATCATTTATATATGATATATATACAGAAATGTATATATAACAGCAATGATGGGATGATTTGGATGATAATAATCCTAATGACAATTATGATAATGATAAAAATGAACTTAGTTGCGTTATCAACAACCTTAATTGTAATATTAACACCGATATTAATAATAACTAGAATGACTGTATTGATAAAGATTTCATTGTTATTAGCATTATCATTATTATCATTTTCGTTGTTATTATTATTGTCACCATTACTGTTGTTATTGTTTTTTGTTAATATCATTATCTTATCATCAATTTTCATTATCATTGTTATTGTTGTTATTATTATTATTATTATTATTATTATTATTATTATCATTTTTATCATTTTCATTATCATTATTATTATTGTTACTATTATAATTATTATTATTATTATCATCATCATTACTATTATTATCATCTTCATTATCGTAATAACTATTATCATATTTATCATTATCATAATCTTAAAGATAATAATGATGATATTGATAACATTAATGATATTGATAATAATAATCATTGATATTATTATTGTTGTTATCATCATTATTGTCATTATTGATAATTTTTATATTATTTATATTATTATTGTATCATTATTATCATTACCAGTATTAGCTTTATTAGTATTATCATTATCACCATAATCATTATTGTTATTATTGTTATTATCTTTATTATTAATATCATTATTATCATCATTATTAGTACTATCATTATGATTATTTTTTTTTTTTACTATTAGTAGAAGTAGTATTGTTATTGTCATTATCATTATCATTATCATTATTATTATTATTATCGTTATTATTACCATTACTATTATTGTTATTATTATTATTATTGTTATTATTATTATTATTATTATTATTATTATTATTATTATTATTTATATTGTTTCATTATCATTATCATTATTATTATCATTATTATCACTACTATTATCATTATCATGCTTATTTAAATAATTGTAACAGCATCAGTAAAACAACCCGCTGTAACCGTCATTGTAATAGTTATAATCTTTTAGATTATATATTTTTCGATTTATTTTGCTTTATGGACAGAGAATCAGATATTTCCAAAAACAAGAAATTAAGTAGCAAAAATTAGTGTGCACAATCATTGTCATCCTTTTAAAATTCAAGATCATATATAAATAGTTCTATCGGTGTGAACAATTACAAAACTGACCGCGTTGCGTAAAAAAAACAGCAATAAATGTAATAATAATAAAAAGCATTCCATCACATGACGGATTTTTATCTTTTTTGCGAATTCCTTAACGGGTACAGATAATTTATTTTTTTCTTTCATTCTCTCTCTCTCTTCCTTTCCTCTGTGTCTAGTAACAAGCCTCTTAAAATGCATTTCACTTTTACTGAACGAATTCAACAAATGACGAGTCACATTTGTACAAGTCCCCCCCTCAAAGTCCAACAAAGAAAACCAGTCGTTCATTAGAGTCGTTTTCTAACAATAAAATTCCTAACGAGTTTTTTAGCTCGTAAATCGCTTTCCGGTCAGATTTGGCACATTTCGTCAACACTTAACGTTATGAGGAATTAGAACTGAGATCCTGATCGCGAAATGTTTTATTAACACCAAAAAAACAATCGTCTTTTTATGCCCTATTTGTAATGTGATTAAAACAGATATCATAAGTTAAATCTAAACAGACATTGACATGCAAACTACTGCACCGCCTCCATTAAAAAGATTTCAAACACAGTAGCATTAAACGTCAAACTGACCCACATACAAAATAAATGATCAAATCAACCAACTTTTTTCCATGAATATATTTGATAATCAACAAAGCAATCAATAAATAAATAGATAAATAAAACAATGAAAAACGAGAAAAACACATTTATTTTTTTAGGCCTTTTAATATTAAACGAATGATATAACTAGAACTGATTAGGCTTGAGTAACAGGTTGATATAATATACATCCTGACTTCACACGTTTGGAATCCCCAAACAAAGGAAATACAAAGAAACGCAGATAAATCTAGCAACAGACAAACTTCTCAGCGCGTCAGCTAACCTAGAAATGCTAAGAAGTAACGGTAAAGAAGCTCGTGGTCTATTTTTTCCTTTACATAAAAGGAAGATTTTATTTTAGAAGTTCCACTGAGACTGACTTTCAGTGTGACTCCCCCCCTCCTTCCCACACCCCCGCTCTCAACGAGGAAATAGGAGAGTAATTTATACAGTTTATAACACATGCGACGGGGAAGTAAAATGAGTGTGATAATAATAAAATAAAGATTGAAAAGGCAGAGAATGGGGATTATGATAAAAGTTTAGTTTCTGTGAATGAGTTGGCCGCTATTTTCCCCTCCTTCCATACCCCCTCATTTTCCTCGTCCCACTTCTTTTTTCTACATTCTTCACTACCATCCTTCCTCTCCTCTCCCTCCTTTCCCTTCTTCTTCTTTTAGTCCTCCTCTTCGCTCTTCTCTTCCCTCCTCTCCTATCACTATGCCTCTTGATTCTCCTCCTCTTCTTCATCTTCCTTCTCCTCATCTCCATACATCTCCTATTCCTCCTCATCACTTCCCCGTTCCCCCTCCTCCTCCTCCTATTCCTTCTCCCACCACCACCACCCCTTTCTCTCCTCCTCCTCCTCCACCACCACCTTCCTCCTCCTCCTCTTCCTTCTCCTCCCTCTCCCCGTCCTCCTCCACCACCATCACCACCCCTTCCTTCTCCTCCCTCTCTTCCCCCTCCTCCCCCTCCTCCTCCTCCTCCACCTCCTCCTCTTCCTCCCTCCCTTCCCCTCTCCCTCCGCCTCCTCCTCCCCAGTGGGACCTGCACATGTATGTCGGTCCACAGGTATCCGGGTACAGTGCAGGTCACTCCGGTCCTGCTCCAACACCTGCCAGCGGTCGAGAGCAGTCCTGACTCAACCCGTTTTATAGAATTCACGTAAGACTGCTTTTTGTAGCGGTCCGTAACCCATATCTTGTATGGGGGACCCTTATATAGAGCACTTACGCCTGCTGGGCCCCATCCTCTGAGTCTTGGGGAGCACGAAGCATGGTTTCCATAATTGGAATGCTAGGCGCTGGGCTTCCTTCTTTAGAATAAAATCATATATAGGTTTCCATACAGTGAACAAGGTATAGGTGACTGTGAGGGTAGGAGTCATACCCCTCCTGGAACTATAGGGATATTAGAAAGCGAAGACGTGTTTTAATAAACTACACTTCGAATTAATGATACTAAAGTACGTGTACCTGAGGTTTATATCATTCTTTCTGAGTAAAGTAAGATAGAGATGCTGTTAAATAACGTTCACTTCGAGTTCCTGAGTTTGACAGAAGTCTTTCTTACTAAGAAGCGATACCTGTTGATAAAACAAAAATATATGTACAGTTAGACTGGTTTCATGAACAGCCTCTCAACCATAAACTTCATTTTGACACGACACTATATATATATATATATATATATATATATATATATGTAATATAATGATGGTCAACTTTCCCTAAAGTCTTTGGATGGAATTTCAATTTGTAGTAAATTTCGTAACTGATTTGGAATAATTGAAATTTCAGTAGTTCTATCATACTGTTTCTCTTACAGTTATCGTTACTGGTATAAATATATTTTATTAATTTATATTTCCTATTATTATAATCAACATTATTAGTATTATTAATATTCTTATTATCATCATTATTCTAATTCTTATTATCATAATCATCATCACTGTTGCTATTATCATGCTCTTGGTCATGATCATCCTTATCAACAGCATTATTGTTGTTATGTTTGTCCCTATCACTGTTCTATTACAATCAGCATTAATGTTATTATGGTTACGATTCTTGTTATTTCTATAATCATCGTCACTTTTGTAGTCGTACTCATCAGCATAATCATCGACAATTTAGTCCATAAAATTAGTACTATATCATTGCAAGAACTACCATTCGTTAACATACACATTAGATTAACATTAATTAACAACAGATATTAGCACTTTTCATATTCACTTATTATCATTACATCGATACGTCAAATAATCCCCTTCCCTTTAAAGAAAAAAATATAATAAATCAATGGATGAAATAATAATGATAATAACGAATATTTCCCAAAATCCGGTTGATGCGCCGCGATAATATTCCTAAAAAAATTCCGCGGTTGTTTTCCCGTGACGCGGCACGTTTCGCCCGGCGACTGAAGCTGCAGCGGCATCGAACTCCAGTTGTTATGCTGACGAAGCAGAAGTGAGCGAGGAGGCGATGACAAGGCGGAATAATTTGCTTTTTCACGGCCGTCGTTTCGTTGTCTCTTCTGTTTGTTTGTTCATGTGGGAAAGGCGGAGGAGGGTATCTATCTACTTATCAATATATCTGTCTATCTATCTATCTATCTATCTATCTATTTATATATATATACCTACACATACACACATATACGTATATATGTATGTATATTATATATATATATATATATATATATACATATATACATATATGTCTGTGTGTGTAGAGTATTCATCTATTTGTATGTCTTATGAAATTCCCATTTGTATGAGTATGCGCATTCCTCGTCGGCCCTTTGGGTCAGCGTGTGACCATTGCAAAGGTTCAAGCATGCGTAGTAACGGGTTTGGGTGAGGGCCTGAGAGTGACCTTGTGGACTCCGGCAGGAACAAGGTCACCCTCCCTAGGATCCCAGTGGAGGGGGGTAATTGGACCAGGGGAGCGGGTCTAGGGAGGGGTAAAGGGTACGGGGAGGGGAATAGAGGAGC
>NC_061819.1:40016337-40018837 GCF_019202785.1 Penaeus chinensis
TCCATGCAAAGTTCATGACAGCGCTTGAGACCGGTTCAGAGCGATTTGAGGCGACCCAGAGAGATGCCCCGTTTTATGAATACACATCACTTCTTATTCCGATTATGATACGAGAACAGATGCTGAGAGGTGTTATCATAATCGATGCATATTGCCAAGGACTGGAGGACCCTCTGTTTCTGATACGCCCTCACTATCACTCTTGTTGCTACATCACCCATACCAAAATATCCAACGTAATCACACTAATCCCAAACTATCGCACATTTGACAGCATACTATTAAAGAAACAAGTCACAGGTGTATATAATAAAAAAAGAAAAAAAAAAGCAATACCACAATATAGAGAGTACAGCTTGCCCCGACTCAGATAACTGTTGTTGCGACCTTATATGCAAAAATGATGATACACCCTTGTTTGCATTATCCCAAAATTCCGAACCGAAACAGGCTCGAGCATCTTCGAAACAATTATTCGAGGAAAAACGCCCAGAAGAAAATATGAGGAGAGATAATGCCATGGCAACTGCGGATGAATAAGCACACCTAGACGAGAAAGACGAGAGAGAGAGAAAAAAAAGAGAGAGGAGAAAGAGAGGGAGTGAGGGAGAGAAGGAGGGTGAGGGAGAGAGAGAGAGACAGAGAGACAGAGAGACTGCATACTCGCTTCCTTATTCTTTGCATACACCTGCTTGATTCTTTACCTCCGAGTCAACACACAGGCGTGGGGGGTACTTAACGTTGATTAGTCTGACCCCAAATGTCTGGCTTGCTTTCCCCTTTAAATGATATGCAAGCACTAATGCTGACACCATTCTGCATTGGAATTAAGTGTTATTAATTTCTTTCTGTTGATGTGTAGAAACTCTAATACGAAAAGTAAGCCAATTAATGTTTTCGTCGGGTTATTATAACTTATCTGGTTCATACAGGTACCTGGACGTCTCACTCTCTCTTTTTCTTTATCCCAATATATCTCTCGCTCTCTCGCTCTCTATCTATCTACCTATCTATTTTTCTCTCTTTCGTTCTTTCTCTTAATCTTTCTCTCTTTCTTCCGTTCTTTCTCTTTCTCTTTCTCTCTTTCTATTGCTCTCTCCCTCTCTCTCTCTCTCTTCCTCCTCTCTCTCTCTCTCAATTCCCCGAGTCAGTACTAAGTGGAAAGAGCGATCACACGGGAAAACGCCGAGAAGGAACAGAAGCATGATGTACTGGAACATTTCTAAAATAGCATGAAGGCACACTTGGCTCTCCCGCTCTCCCTCTCTCTCTCGCTCTCTCTATCTCTCTCTCTTTCATTGTCTATCTATCCATCTCATCTATCTATCTCTTTCGTTCTCTCTCTCTCTCTCTCTCTCTCTCTCTCTCTCTCTCTCTCTCTCTCTCTCTCTCTCTCTCTCTCTCTCTCTCTCCGCGGGCCTTTGGGAGATGTACCCGGACATTCCTTTGGCTTTTTCATCATAGGTCTTTTAGGGTGTGTCCTACGGATCGGGTATAAGGCCAGGGGCATAGGGGTCGGGGGTATAGAGGCCAGGGGTATAGGAGCCAAGGGCATAAGGGCCAGGGATATAGGGCCAGGGGCATAAGGGCCAGGGGCATAGGGACCAGGGGCACAGGGGCCAGGGGCACAGAGACCATGGGTATAGGGGCGGGGGTACGAGTCCGGGGACCGGTCTGGGGCACAGGGGAAGCGGGCCAGAGAAAGCGCCGGGATGCAGTGACTGGCCTCGTTTCAAGCCCAAGTAACAACGTAAAAAAGAAAAAAAAATATCCACGTGTGCATAGACGAAACATTTGTCATTTGTTCTTCCTTTTTTGTCGTGAGGGGAAGAAACGTGGAAGTAACGAAAAGAAGGCAAAAAAAGAAAAGAAAAGAAAAGAAAAAAAGAGGGTAAATAAAGTTTCGAAGCGGCGAAGCAAAGAGACTCATGTGCTACGTGTTTCGCCCGCGACCCGTGACACAAGCGGCGCGTCACGGGCCTCGTCACGCAGGCGTCTGTGAACGGCGGTGACGTGCTCGACTTAGATCATATGCTACAGCGCCGCCGCTCTCGCTCTCTCCTCCTCAGGAAATTCCTCCTTCTCCTCCTCCACTTCTTCTTCTCCCTTCTCCTCCTCTACTTCCTCTTCCTCCTCCACCTCTTACCCCCCCCCCCCCCTCCTTTTTCCTCAACTTCCGCCTCTACTTCCATCTCCTCTTTAGCTTGTGCTCTCTTCTTACTCTTCGTTTTCGTCCTCATCCTCCAACGTTTTGTACTCCACCAATACCTCCTCCTCCTTTTTTGTCTTGTTCTTCTGTCTTCTTCTCCTTCTTCTTCTTCCTCTTTTTCTTTCTTCTTCTTCTTCTTCTTCTTCTTCTTCTTCTTCTTCTTCTTCTTCTTCTTCTTTTTCTTCTTCTTCTTCTTCTTCTTCTTCTTCTTCTTCTTCTTCTTCTTCTTCTTCTTCTTCTTCTTCTTCTTCTTCTTCTTCTTCTTCTTATTCTTCTTCTTCCTCCTCCTCC
>NC_061819.1:40023837-40026337 GCF_019202785.1 Penaeus chinensis
TTATCTGAAGGTTTATTATTTTTTAAAGATTTGTTTTCAAGATTTCCTCCTTTGGTTTTGGAAAAAATCTCCTTATTAGTGTCATTTCCCAAAGCTTCAGAACCATTTTACATAAGATTATTTCTTTCTTCAAAGATGATATTTTCTGAAGATATTATTTTTTAGATTATGCTATATTTTTTAAGATATTATTTTTTAATGTTTTCATATAATTTAAACATATTGTTTAAAAAAAAATTATATTCATATCAAGATATTTTTTAAATATTATTTTTAGAATAGAAATCATACTCATTTCTACGATCTTTTTATAGATTTTTTAAATATATTATTTTATATCTTTATATTTTTTAAAGATATATTTTTTTAAAAGAAATCATGCTCATTGCTAAGATCTTTATATATATTTTTCTTATTATTATTATTATTATTTCTTTCTTTCTTTTCTTTTTTATGTCTACATTTTTAAGATATTTTTTCCTCCAGATTCGAGAGCGCCGTAGTGGAGAACGAGGATTTTTTTTCCAAGTCATTATTTTTGATATTCTTATATGTTTAAGATATTATTTTTTTTTAAGAATTATACTCACTTTCAAGATATTTTTATAGTTTTTTTCAAGATATTATATATATCTATATATCTAAGATTTTTTTCTTCCAGATTCGAAAGCGCCGAAGTGGAAATGAGGACGTGCCTTTTTAGAAGACTGCCTACGCCGGCCGAGGAAAAGCTTTATCGTTGTTATTCTGACCTCAACGGAAATTACTCGATCCTCGCGGGGAGAAAGTAGGTAAAGGGTGTCGAATTTCAGGAAGAAAAGGGGGATAATTTATTCCTTTATTTCTCTTCTTCTGATAAATATTTTCCTGATTTTCCTTTCCAGAATGTGCAAAGATGATCATTCTCTCCTCGTTGTCTCTCGCCTAGACGGGTCTTGTTGACAGCGAAAGCAAGCAATGGTGTCGGTTGGGCGAAAGCGGGCCTGGGAACACCTCGGGTCGCTCCCGCTTGTGCCATGGCGCTGCTTGGGAATACTTATATATCGATGTTTGTGTGTGTAACACACACACACACATACACACATATATATATACATATAAATATATATATATATATATATATATATATATATATATATATGTGTGTGTGTGTGTGTGTGTGTGTGTGTGTGTGTGTGTGTGTGTGTGTGTGTTTACACACACATATATATGTATATATATGTATACATGTATACATATATACATATTCTCCTTCCCTTACCTTTCTCTACTCTGTATCGTTATTTGATCGTAAATATTGTGACCTATTGGCTAAATAGAATATCCGATTCCGAATCAGAACCTACCGACAGCCACCGCCTCCGCAGCGCTCGCCCCCGCGAGAGGGCGTCGTCGCCTCCGGTGATGACGCCACAATTTTCACGGAATATTGTCTTGCCTCAGGCGGTGGGGCGGGGGGGGGGGGAGATGAGGGGGAGGGGGCGAAAGAGGGTCTCACTTGAGGAGGTCATGACGCAAGGCGATGCGCAACTGGTAGATTTCTTGAAGGGCATATGTTCATTCATTTATATTTTTCATGAATGCGTTAAGTACACTATTTGTGCGAATAACATACACATTAATATGTGTGTGTGTGTGGATAGAGGGAAATGGAGAGAGAGAGAAAGCGAGAGAGAGAGAGAGAGAGAGAGAGAGAGAGAGGGAGAGAGAGAGAGAGAGAAGAGAGAGAGAGAGAGAGAGAGAGAGAGAGAGAGGGAGAGAGAGAGAGAGAGAGAGAGAGAGAGAGAGAGAGAGAGAGAGAGAGAGAGAGAATTAGAGACAGAGAGAGATAAAGAATTAATTAACAGACAGTCAGACAGTTATTAAATAAACAAACAGCCATATAAACAGAGAGATGGGTTTCTCCATCTTCCCCGTTCCACATGACTCATTTCCCGCGTATCGGTTTTCACATTCTGCCGTGCATATCCTCCCTCCCGATATACTGCTGTCATTGTCACACTAACCCAGAGGAAGACATTCACAGGGTCTACCGGGGTTAGAAGATGCAATTAAGTATCGGAGAGTTGAAATACTGTTTTAGGACGGACGAGCAAATGGAGTCTGGAACGATGAAGCCCTCAGTAGAAGAGATACAGGATGAGATTGGTGGGTGATGGGTCGTTGACCTGAATGTTTTGTGCCAATGACTAACACTGTGAATCACAATGACGGTAATCATAATAATAATGATAATTATTATTATTATATAATAATAATAATAAATAATAGTAATAATAATATTTATTATTATTATTATATAATAATAAATAATGGTAATAATAATAATAATAATAATAATAATTATTATTATTATTATTATTATCATTCTAGGACGGATAGGACAAACTGGACTCTTCCCGACCCCGGGATCCTTCGAAGAGTTCGTGGATGGGTCCCGTGACTTCCTTTTGGGACGTTTGTGTGGAGGATATAGAGGCAGAGACAATTGCTGACACTT
>NC_061819.1:40033837-40036337 GCF_019202785.1 Penaeus chinensis
TTCAACCAGTACTATGTTTCCTTTTATCTCTTGTTATCAACGCCCCGTGCCCGTGCCCCCAGATGCAAGCGGTGCGTGTGGCGGCGGCGGCGGCGGTGGCGGCGGCGCTCCTCTGCCAGGCGGTGGCGCTGCCCGAGGAGGTCGGCGCAGCGGCACAGTTGGAGGACGACTTCGTGGATGACACGCCCGTCGTGGCCAAGAGCGTCGGCTCAGGTGACTTTCCTTCAAGGTTTATTAGGAGGGGCAAAGGCAGCCGGATTTGGAACATGTTTATCGCACCAGATAGTTGTTCAGTCCTGTTGTTTGTCAGGCTTTCCTGTAAGGGAAGTTTATTAGGTTCAACACTTCCTCTGAATTGCTATATTTTTAAGACTTAGGGGAAGAAATATGATTCGTGCAACAAGATAAAACCGAACATTACCTACACCAAATAACAGAGAGAGAGAGAGAGAGAGAGAGAGAGAGAGAGAGAGAGAGAGAGAGAGAGAGAGAGAGAGAGAGAGAGAGAGAGAGAGAGAGAGAGAGAGAGAGAGAGAGAGAGCGAGAGAGAGCGAGAGAGAGCGGGAGAGAGAGGGAGAGAGAGAGAGAGAGAGAGAGAGAGAGAGAGAGAGAGAGAGAAGAGAGAGAGAGAGAAGAGAGAGAGAGAGAGAGAGAGAGAGAGAGAGGAGAGAGAGAGAGAGAGAGAGAGAGAGAGAGAGAGAGAGAGAGAGAGAGAGAGAGAGAGAGAGAGAGAGAGAGAGAGAGAGAGAGAGAGAAAGAGAGAGAGGGAGAGAGCGGGAGGGAGGGAGGCAGAGAGACAGACAGATAGACAGACAGACAGACAGACAGACAGACAGACAGACAGACAGGCAGACAGACAGACATCGCTAACCAGAGAGTGCTTCCAGGCCGAACCTTCTCGGATTGGAGCAAGAAATTCTGGGAGTGGATGGGCTATGACTATGACTACGACTATGACTACGAGTACTACTACCCCTCCGGCGGCGCCTCGCAGATCGGCTACGGCTACCCCGCCGTCGGCTACATCCCCGCTTCTGCCGGAGGTCACCACTCCTCCTACAGCAGTTACAGCCCCATTCAATCAGGTCACCAATTCGGCCACCCAGCTCGAGACGACGAGTGAGTTCTGCTATTCCTTGACCCTCGAGGAAAACCCTCGAGTCTGAGCTTAGTTGTTCTTGTATATACGCCCATGTAGAATAAGCGATTCCGTAGTATTGCATCATCCCTGCATAGTTCGTATCCGCATACCCTGGAATGGAACATAGCCTTTTCAGGCGTAAGCATTAATCCCCGAAAAAAATGACAACAACAACAACACTTATATAAGAATTATGTTCGACTCGAACCGAGCTCTTTATCTCTTTCCTGACTGTGGCTGCGCTTCATTCATGGGCTTCATTCATATGTTTCGTTGACTTTCCCTTGCGCCCGAGCTGATTCGCTTCTCCTGCAGCTACGATGACGAGTGGTCTTTCACGGACATGATGTTCGACATGGCCGTGACCATCGTCCCCATCGGCATCCTGCTCTCTGCGCTGCCCGCCGGCTTCTTGACCTTCGCCATCAGGAGGTAAGACCAGCCGCGCCCCTTCGATGGATCGTTTGGAGGATGTGTTTTGTAATTTATTAGTCAAGGTAAATGTCGTTCGTATATATTTTTATTTATTTTTTATTTTATTTTATTTCAACAGACGTAGTTTCGATGGCTCAAACCACCTGGAGGAGGATTTCGACCCGTCAGAGCTACCCCTCCTGCAGGCGATGATGGAGAACGACTTCTTTGCCCTCGGCGAACGCGAGTGCCAGATGAAGCTCTTCTGCGAGCTCACTCTGCTCGGCGAGAAAGAGAACGCTTCATTCATGCAGAAAGCTTTGTACTACATCGCCACGTTGTAAGTGCTGCCTCTTGTATTCTTCCCTGTGTCTCGTTCAATTTTTAGTAGTATATTCTTATTTTACTTTTATATGGCCACTGTGTTTCTCTCTCTCTCTCTCTCTCTCTCTCTCTCTCTCTCTCTCTCTCTCTCTCTCTCTCTCTCTCTCTCTCTCTCTCTCTCTCTCTCTCTCTCCCTCCCTCCCTAAACAGTGCATAGAATTGGACATGTGTATTCCCTGCTCGTTCTCTAATAATGCTTCTCCCGCAGGACGCCTGACTTCATGGCCCGTCGCGTCGGCCTCGAGAAGCTGTTCCGCACGTCCCGCGCCGGCACTTGCAGCGTCTACAGCTGCAGCGCCGCCTACGGTGAAACGCCAAAGATCGCGCACAAACCCACCCACACCAATCAAATCGATGAGGTTGCATCCGAGGTTGAGAAGGAGGCAGTGGAAGTGTCAAAGGAGTGAACGCCAACAGTGTTGCAGCTGATTTGGGACTGAAGTGCTCCATCAGCCTATCTTTCGCGGCCACGAAGCTCGCGCCACTTTTTGGTCGTAAACATCTCCTGTTTTGTTTATCTTCGAGAGCGACGTCGTGATGGCCCATGCGATGACCGCGTGG
>NC_061819.1:40038837-40051337 GCF_019202785.1 Penaeus chinensis
TACGGACTGCGTAAAAGATAAAATATTCATTATTTTTTTCTATCAATCTCTGTGATTTGTTTGTGTATATATATTTTTTTAACAGGAAGACATAAGACAAGGGACGTTCCCCCTGTTAATTAAGATTTATTTATGACTACAACGTATCCGCAAACACAATTTGAAAGAACATAACCGACGCACTCCCTCCTCTCCTATATAGAAAATACTTGTTCTTTGTACATAAGTGCTATTTTTCATTCACAAAACGACAGACAGACAGTTCGACTCGAACTTTTCAGACACAATGGACTCTTACGCTGGATGTATAAAGAGGCGATTTTCGGATGACGTTCGGAAATGCTTCGTTACTAGATTTACTGATGTGATAAACTGTAATTCTGCAATTGACTGACATGCTGAATTACGCTACTGAACGAATTACCTGACTGAAATGTGATACTTGTATTGACTTTAAGAAACTAGTGACTTATGTCGACATGTACTGAAACTTTTGTACTGGACTTTAAATGCTGAAAAAACGGACGCCAGTAGACACATTACTGTTGTGACTTTCTTCAGCTTTTTAAAAAAAATATTTTTATGTTGTATTTATTAAGATATTTATTTTGTTTTATTAGTACAATAAACGCACTCTTTTATGACTTTACTTAATTGTCCTAAGGAATGTTGGGAAAAGGTAAATACTTAACAAAAGAATGGGAAAGAAAAAATATGGGTTTTAAAAACAATACACACAAACGCATCCGCAACGCATGCGCATTATGAGTCAATTTTGGGGTCGATAAGGATAATTTCAGCGTAACGTCTTCAAAAAGGCAAAATAATCGAGCTTTTGACTTTCTTGAGATTTTGTGGCTCCCAAGACTCTCCGCACGGCTTGCCAAGTCCATGTTTGAAAGGGTTTTTGCCCCATACCAATTGCACCACAATATGTTTTCGAAAAATGTCTATCTGACCATAGGTGATCAATGTTTTTAAAACGTTTGGAATATATGCAGTTTGTTATCATATGTTCACATATATATGATATATATACTTTTTATATGTTGGTTTCCTCTGACTCAGAGTACTGCGAGGGCAGGTTATGAGATTTGTAATAGAATAGATATTTTGGCTGTATCTAGTGAAGGAAAGTATTCACTAGATGAGGTTTTATTTTTGAGTATGCTAAGGGTAAAATAAGGTAGAATAAGCATATACTCTGGAGGTCTCCTGAGAAAAAAAGAAAAGAAAAGGGAAAAAAAAGAAAAAAAGAAAAAAAAAAAGAAAAAAAGAAAAAAATATATATATACATATATATATATATATATGTGTGTGTGTGTGTGTGTGTGTGTGTGTGTGTGTGTGTGTGTGTGTGTGTGTGTGTGTGTGTGTGTGTAATAAAATCCTGATCCAGCGGGTGTGCCTGCGCCTCGCAATGCCAGGACCCAGCGTTCAGTCCTCCCCTCCCCCCGAGTTGGACCACAGGTGTGGTTAGCAAGAACATCCATAAGGCAATTCCCACCTCTCTATAATGCTAACTGATTGTTTGATTATATAAAATGATCTGCCACGTCAGCAGATAAGGTTAACGGCAGCGAAGCAACGGAAATAACCGAGGAAGAATGTATAAGAAATACTGTGGTAAGAATGAAAGGTAGTAGGATGCATTTTAAGTAAAAGTTGATACTTCATCACAAGTGAGGGGAATTGGAAGGGGATTCTATACATTTCTCTTTCTGTCTCTCTTCCTCTCCCTCTCTCTCTCTCCCCCTTCTTTATTCTATAATTCACGATGGACACTAAAATGGGTGTAGTATAGTTCATTAGCTCTCCAGTGTTGTAATAGACTAAATTTTTGTGTATAATCAGTGTATATTTTCTCTTTACGCTATATAATCTCTGTGTAGCGAAGTATTACTGTTTTAGCAAGGAGGTATAAAAGGTAGCAGATATTTCTTATATATCTTATTGAAGAGAGGATCATTTAATTTCCCTTGGTAAAAACAAGTATGCAAAAGTACTGTGGCGTCATAGGATGATAAGGGATAATCGACTACAAGCAGAGGAAGGAAATGGGAAGGTACTTGATGAAAATATTCATTGCTCTGTCTGTGAGTGGTTGATTTTAAATTACCCAAAGTGCGCAGGTCACACACGCACACTCATACGAACACACACTACGCATGCACACTCATTCTCTCTATCTCTCTTTCTCTCACACACACACACACACACACACACACACACACACACAAACACACACACACACACACACACACACACACACACACACACACACACACACAAAATCTGTTTTGTTTTTTTTGTGATGTACAATTGTAACATCACTACATTTTGATCACAGTATTTCATATTCAATGTACCATCCTTACCAATTATGCAAATCAAGAACTAATTTTACTCAAAAGGTATAAAAAAGTACATTAACTTTTTAGGATTTATTTATGTTTAAGGTTGTACTGTACTGAGATAACTGCAGTGGAAAAATATAATAAATAAATAAATAGTTCCTAAAAATACAGTAGTGTACATTATCAGCATCGTGTGCAACTACATTAACAATATAATGTATTCTATAACACGATCTTCACACAATTTCAACCCTCAAGCAACTGGCAACTGGCTCGCAGAACGAAGAGGGGCGTCACTGACTTACCAAATCTCAGTGATAGTCAATGTAAAGCTCAGGTGTAATTAGGCCTTTTTGGCTTTTTAATTATTAGAAGAATGAAGTGTTTTAAGAAATGTAAATTCACATTTTCATGAAGACAAATAATCAATTTTTCTCTTCTAAGCGACATGATTAGGACACGAGCAGCCAACAGAATATATTAAGGCCTTCATTGCTACAAACACACATGTACAGAGGAAATGTTAGTTACGGGAAATTAGCTCTATCTCTACTTTTTATATCCTAATTTATCTGGACTTTCAGCCTGAGATCCTTTTTTACTGGTGATTATGATTTAACAAAATCGATATTATGAAGATATGAGGAAATACCTGAAGGATAATATGTAACTTACGGTGTAAAAATCACATTCTTGATGTTGTTTTTCTTTATTTTTGCAATGCTCAATGAGTGCAAGAACTCTGTATTGAAATGATTTTTAGTAACCTGTACTTATTTACAACTTTAAAGGCACACTAATGTGCAAACAAAATCTATGCACTGAATATTCTCATTCATGATAATGCCCCAGTACTTGCTGAGATGGCACAGGATTTTACTATCTACACTTCCGACTTCTCTATCTGTAAAGCAATTAGTGTGAAGATAGAGCGTTCTAAATAGCAAAAGCCCTTTACAACTTTTTGACGAAAATGCTTTCCGTGTCCGTGAGGCGTGAATGAAAGCATGTGTGATCACTGTGCATAGTGATGCTGTTGATTCCACAACCTAGTACTGTGGTGCAGATTTTATCCAAAAGCAGTTTCTATGCTTTATTCAAGGAAAGAAAAAAGTTGAACCTGCATTTACCTACTTTCATTTTTTCTTTAGAGAAACTGTGTAGTAATAATAATAATAATAATAATAATAATAATAATAATAATAATAATAATAATAATAATAATAATAATAATAAAAATAATAATAATAATGAAGGCCAAATCTAATCTAACATTCCTGCTGTCCTTTGTTCTAAAACTTTTATTTTCCTGAAAAGGCCTAAGTCTCAATCTCATCGCATGTCAAGCTTAGTAACGCAGGTTGGTTGTTGGCTGGGAAAAAAGGTGAGGATGGTGTTTTGTGCATGTGCTTTTAGGTGTACAAGTGCAAGTTGGTGGAAGGTATCTGCTTTATTTTTGTGTATTGTATGTTGTTCCAGTCATGAATGGTGCTTGGAAAGTATGAGTGTTTGTAAGAATCTGTATTAGTACGGAAAGTCACGTATTTCTGGTCTTTTCTAATTCACTGATATTTGTTTGTGTGTATGGGTCCCACACTGCTGCACAACACTCCAGTGTTGGACGGACAAGTGTATTGTATCCCATGTGCAGGTACCTCCTCAAGAAACAGCGTGTTCTATTAGCTTTATGTTGTATGTTGTCCATCTATGTATTAAACTTCATGTTGGTGTGTTGTGATTCCTAGATATCTGTGTGATTGTTTGTTTGGTAACTGTTGTGAGTTAATTGAATATTGAAATTTTATAGGTGTTTGAGAAATGGTGAAATTTATGATTTTACATTTGTCTGGACGAAAGCTCATTTGCTATTTCCCTAGGCCAATCTGGAGAGTAGGAAATGGAGAGGGCTTAACACAGTGCCCTGGGGGACACCAGAAGAGACAGGAACAGGAGCTAGATATAGTACCGTCCAGAAGAACGTGTTAGGTCCTGTTAAAAAGAATAGCTGTCATCCCGTGAAGAGTTTGTCCAGTGACCGTAAAGACAGTAGTTTTTGTGTTGGTCTTTTCTGGGGGTACATTTGACGAAGTCAAACACTATAGCGTCTACCTGTTTAACATCCCGTCTGTCTAGGAGTCTAGAAATGTCATGATGAGTAACAATTACTTGGGATTCACATGGTCATTTGGGTTGGAATCTGTGTTGTTTGTCAGTCAGTAAGTTGATTCAAATTGTGTTTATGTATGATGTGTTCGAGGATTTTGGAGATGATAGAGATATGGGGCAATAATTTGGTGCCTTGAAACAAAAGTCAGTCGGATGGAAGAGAGGATGTTTTGAGGGATTGCGTAAATATGGTTTGGAGGACGGGGGCACACTATTTGAGGAAGACAGCAAGGATTTTGTCGGGTTCAGTGATTTGTGTTCAGTGACTCCAGTAGTTTTTTTTATTTCATCTGCTCTAATGTCAAGAGTCAGGATGGGTGGGGGAGGGCTGTATGGCATGATCGACATAATAGGGTTTTCTTGTGTGAAGACAGACTGGAACTGTGTTGAGTAGGTGTGCTCTATGTTCTGGTGTGATGACAAGAGTATCGTTGTGGCCTTTAAGTGCAGCTGTGTTAGTGGTATTCAGTCTGCGTGTCTTGAAGAACTTCAAGAAAGTGTCTGGGTTGTTTCTTACGTTGAATGTGAGATATTTATTAACTGTTTGTGAGAGTGAGAAAGTATTCATGATGTCGTGTAGTTAGCACCTGTATGTATGGGGGATGATGGGGATTTGGGCATCTGTGTCAATGGGGTCAAAAGGGGATGTAGTGGTCCAGTTGATGTCACCTGCAACCAAATGTCTTTTTCTGGAGTGATGTGATGTAAGATATGTATGAAGATTTTGTAAGTACTCTGTGCAGGAAGATGGGGATCTGTAGAAAGCAGCGAACAGGAGTGAATTACAGTTAGAAATCTGTAGTTGGATCCAGGTGATCTCACAGTCTGTGTCAAAGTCAGGCCTATGTTTAACGGCTAAGTCAAGTTTGGTGGCAATGGACATCACCAGCTCTCCCTATGCTGGTCGGCATGTCTCTACATATCACTGTCATACCATAAGGGGGAGGGAAGACTTCCACAGTCTATGTCAGATATCAACCATGTCCCTGTACCTATTATGATATCCAGATTGTACGTTTCAATAGTGTGGAGGAGTTGGGTCTTTTTGGATATGATGCTGTGAAAGATAATGTTGAGAAGTTGTAGGGTTGAGGTGATGGGTGTGATGCAGGGTTGTGGTGGGTCATGGCTGGGGGCATGGGAGATGAGCAGGAGGTTTTGGGAGGAGGAGGAATGATCAGGTGGTGAAAGAAAGCCTAGGGGTTAAGCCAGGAGCAATGGGAGGTGGCAATGAGTATGAAGGTGAAGTCAGGGTTTGGGTGTTGATGGTGTCAAGTGTGTATATGTTTGGGGTTTCTGGGAGGTCTTGTGCATAAGGGTTGTTCATGTTGTGTCATTAAGTATGTTGAAGGAATTAGGTTGAATGGGGGAAAGAGAGTAGGAAAATATGGAAGTGTTAGTAGAGCCACACCTACTGCAAATCAACACAATACTATTGTTAATTTGTCCACTGGATGTCTATAAACGATCCAATACAGCTGACATGGTACCAGCCAGCGTGCTCAGACCGGTTACAACAGATATCACACTGGATGGCCCTTTGCCCTTATTTCACCACTTTTGTGCATGGCACGCAAGGGTACTTTGTTTGGTAAGGGCCAGGGTTAACAAAAGCACCTAGTGTCTCCAAAGAGGAGAAGCAGGAGATGGATGGTGTGTCTAGTAAGAGGACTTGTACTGTAGTTTGTTTTGGAGCATTGTGTGACAGCGAGAATAAATGGATTATCAGTACTTGTACATTCCTTGGGTGTGATGAGAGTGTGTAACTGTCCTTGTTAGTGTGTGAAGATTAAGTGCTAACAGTGTGCTTGTTATGATGCAGGAGGTAAGGTGTGGCTTTACGTTTGAATTGGAATATTCTTATCTTCTGTGGGAATGTTTGTGTATGGTCTTGTCCTGTTCATGGCTGGGGTGACACAGACAGGGGTGACAGCTATTTATGACATTTGGGTACCACTTTGCCAAAAACTATTATTTAAAAGAAACTTGTATTTAAACCCTACCAATGTAAAAAAAAATATATATATATTATATATATATATATATATATATATATATATATATTTTTTTTTTTTTAATGTTTAAAAGACAGGTAAGTACTGAGTTGTTTAAAACTTAGCTGAGGTAGGTAGGTAGGGGTGAGGGTAGAGAGCTGAGGCAAACACGTCTGTCCACCACAGAGGCCAACAACCCACAAACTCTTCTGCTTATCCCTTGTCATTCCCAGTTATCCCAATACTGCATGCTTTGATTACTTTATAAATCTTTATAATGAGAAAACCACAGAATAATAATAATAAAAAAATTACTATGAGTAAATAAAATAAATAGGAAGGTAACAATAAGAGTAACAATCTGTAAAAAAAAAAGGCCAATTAAAAACTTTATAATGGGTAAGTGAAGGTCCTCAAATGAAGGTATATGTGTAAGATATACTTCTGTCAATTGATTTAATCTAGATTCAAGTTTAACCCAATCTGACTATAATAAATACAATCTGTACTTACAACCTTTATAATGAGTGTATGTTTTAATATTTACCATACATGCCTGCATATAAGTCAACATTCGAAACATAAAAATCTCTCTTCAAAACTAGGAGTTAATTTGAGTGCTGAATAATGATTCCCTACTGGAACCCATGTTTTTAACAAAAAATATAGGGCTCGTTACGTTCATTAAGGAAAGGTGTGTTAGAACTCACTTGCGACTACTATTTTAGAAGAAAAATATCTTTGTTTATGAGATATTGTAGTTTTCTTCTTCCAATACAATAGGCCAGCAAAAGTGGAGCTGCTTTATTCTGGGGAGACATCTTATCCTATGAATATAGGGCTAAACCTGAATTACAGAAATTTTAGGGGTCGACTCCTATGCTGGATCAACTTGTATACTGGCATATATGTAAACTTCTGTGCTTCAGAACAACTCTTTAAAATCTCATATGCATATCACATATCTTTGTGCAGTGATACTATGCATTTAAAAGCAAAACAAATTACGTCTTAAAAATACTGGTCATTAAAGTTGATTTTCCTTTTTTTCTCATCTTTATATCCCTGGGTCTCTATACCCAATGAAATATAAGAGAGGACCAGACAACCAAAATATATATTAAACTATATATAAATTAATTTTTTCCCATTTCCCCCTCCATAATTTGTTTTAATTATCTTATGATTAATTTTCTTTTCTTGCAATTTATTCTTCTCCGGTCTTATTTTCCCTAAAACTTTAACATCCATCTCACTTTCAGTTATTACAAAAACTTTATTTCTGTAATAGTGAGTATATATTAAAAAAAAGAAATTGGATCAAAAACTATTGCATCACTTCCGTCTTCATTCGTATAAGGAAATATTTCAAGTCAACTCTTAAGCTAGAATATCTAGAATATGAAAGGTAACAAAATACCATAATAACAGAATTTTCTTTTTAGAAAAGATCCTCCATTAGTAACATCACACAAATACGTGATTTTTACTGACCTCTTTAATCATCATATGGCACGATAATCTGGTTTTCACACATCAAATGTTTTCTAAAACAAACTCACACTTGAAAAAAGTGGTTGGGTTCTTAAGTTTTTGTTTCACCTGAGCTTCGAACTTGTCCCTAACTCGTGAGAACTCCATCATGTCCCGAGGCTTTTCCTGACGCCAGAGGTCGTCGAATGAGAAGAAGAGGTAGCTGTAAAACTGGTGGAATACCCGTGGCTCAGGAAACCTCTTACACGCATTATAAAAGTGGTTCTTTGCGTCTCCAGAACGGAGCAGGTTGTAGGCCATGTGTGTGATGTTGATCCCCACAATTGCAAATGAGTAACTGTGAATAGAAAACACAAAAGTTAGAAGGGTAAAGCAGCTGCCATTAACTTAAGGTTAACTAAAGACCTTCACAAATGTTTCTATATTTTTGTAATATCAGAAAAAAATAAAATAATTTTTGTAACCCTAAGTCATATCTGAAACCATTGAACTTTTTTTTGTTTTTTTAAGAACATTTTCTTAACCATGAAATCCAGTTCAACAGTCTCCAATAAAAGTGCTTTACTTTTTTTTTTTAATCATTCTAAGTATATTTCTTCCATTTATTTCCTTTTACCAAACATTTCAACCATATTTATATTCGCTGATTCTATGACCAAACAAATCTTTTAAAAAATTGTGTCAACTGAAGAATTCTCTCTCTTAAGAAAACAGGATCAAGTGTTTTTCCAGCTTCAAAAAGAAAAATAATGCATACCTTAAAACAGGACATAAGTAAACTGTCTGAGGGGAAGGTTTCAAATTGGGAACAAATAAACCCCTATTTCTATTATCCTATCAATAAATGTTTAGGTAACAAGGCTAAAAAGAGACTTTAAGACTACAACTGATGGACTGTTCAAATACTACTTAACCATCCTGTTGACCATCAATATTAGGAAGGTTGAAAGCTGTCCAGAATGTCTTGCTCTAGGCTAAGATTGTGAGACACTTTAAAATTTAACTATTGAAATGAAAGGTAACTTTGATTTTAAATTTGATCAGAGAGAGAGAGAGAGAGAGAGAGAGAGAGAGAGAGAGAGAGAGAGAGAGAGAGAGAGAGAGAGAGAGAGAGAGAGAGAGAGAGAGAGAGAGAGAAGGGAGGAAGACAAGATGAAAATAGGAAGAAATAATATAATCAAAACAAAAAATAAAAATTGAATTCTTCTAACATGAAAGGAAAACATCCCTACCCGTATCTTGGATGCTGAGACCTTGTTAACACGTGTCGTGCTGCAGAGTTGTGTTCTTCAGCAAAGAATCTGAAAAGTAAAAACACATCTATATAGCCACATAGACACACACAAACACACACATCAAAAGTTGTATTGGTAAAAAAAATATATGTATGCGACTAGAATAATAAACAAATTAATATGTGAAGGACAAACATCCTTCTATTTCTTCTACAATGCATAAAGAAGAACAAATTATGAATAAGACAAATAAATCAACTTATTTCAGGGAGATAAGAAAGAGAAGGAAAGAAATAGAAAAGGTGAAACAAAGAACAGAATTTCTCAAATAATAATAACAAAAATATAAATAAATCTGTTAACAAGTACGTAAAAGAAACTATCAATCATATTCAAAATGTGTATTTGCTGTCTAGCTATAACTAGACAGCAAATGTAGTAAATGAATGTACGAACCACTTATCTCATACATAGTGTATCCCCTTAAAATATTCAAACAATAAACCATTGATTTCAAAAACAATCTACAAACAATACAAACCATAAAGATGTTTCCCCTACATAGATATGAAAATATAAGAGCACTCTGTTTGAATTAATCTTGTCATATCTGTGACTGTGTGTTATAATACAAAAGTCATTTATAAAATTGCCACACATAAAAACAAAAAGAACTCAAAAAGAAAGAAAGAATCAAAATAAATAAATAAATATTTACTTATTCCTTTTTTTATGGTACCATCTAAGGCCTCTCATATGATTCCAGACACAACAAGTATCAACAAGGAGCAAGGGGCCATCTATCCCTAGAATGCTCTGCATTTACTTTAAATACATTTATGTGGATTTCAGCAACATCCTATGAACAATACAAATAAATAAAAAGTATGAATAAATTTACTGTTTGAATTAGTGAATATCTTTAGTTAAAATTACTGATGTTTTTTTATCGGAGAAATACAGAAAGAAAGACAGAAATATAAATACATTGCAACCCTTTAAAACTACTCTCCCTGTGGAAATTCTGTAAACTGTGGAAAATAGTATTCAATAAATCAAAGTAAATTTTGCAAGATTTTGTTTGAATTGGAGAATTCGGGCTATTACTAATGACAACTGGTCATTTATTATTCTCAATCTATTAATTATCCCAAAAGCCCTGGGGAATTGTGTTCACTGTAATATTATTTTGTGAAATGTCTCTGCACATAGAGGGCTCTGCAAGTGCTTAGCCACAAAGCATCAATTAGAAGACCTTGTGACCTCACCTGATTTCACTTTTCCTTGAGCTTGCGGGATAAATGCTTTTTTTTACTCATGCTATCAATATTGAAACCGTCATTTTTATTATAGACTTATAATTATTATAGTGTTACTGACATTGTTAACAGCAATATTAGAAAAGGGTAAACAGGTGAGACAGGTAGTACTTGAAATTGGCTCATTGGTGACTTTGTACCTGTGGAGCCCTCTATGTGAATAGCATGTGCATACATTAAAAAATCTCTTTAGTCTACATACATGCCATGTGATGGCTTTTTTCCGTACCAAGCCAATCTACACACCATGCAACTCATGCATTCACATACTATAGTGAAAAATCTGAATGAATGATAAAAATACTTGCAGCAGCAAAGATATCAGTATGATCGTTATTTTTAGACCCATTATATGACATACACTTATTAATATAAAAAAGAAAGAGAAAAAGAAGAATATATATATACACACATAATACATTATGTGTATATATAATATATATATATACACATGTGTGTGTATATATATATAGAATATATATATACACACATAATAAATATATATATATATATATATATATATATATATATATATATATATATATATATATATATATATATTAGCTATTTACTACAGTAGTTCACCAAGAAGCTCTTCCTCTTTAGGCAACTCAGAGGACAGAGATGGGCAGCTTTTGGTGGAGGGAGGGAGCAGGTTTGCTCAGATAGTGTATATGGTGAAGGTATTGTGACCCTATAAGCTGAACTTCTTCAGGACCAAGATGTTCTTACAGGCATCTAAAACACGACTGTTGCCAGGCCGGAATGTGAAGCCCTCCTTTGGGTGGTCAGTAGGAAGCTCATGGCAACACTCTTTGGTTCTAAGGTTGCGAGGTTCTAAGGCAACACCACTAACTTCCCAATGGAAACTAATAACTCTCCACATCATAGTATCTGAGTTTTTTATGATCCCCTGGATGAAGTCAGATGCTGCTATCCTCATCCACCCTACATTTTTTTTTTCATGTTAACACTGGATGCTATGCAGTGCAATGCTAGTGGTTTCAGAGACTTCATTATTTTTCTTCCTACAAGGTTTAAGGAATAAACAATAATAACCTGCTCTTTATTTAATTTCCTCTAACCACTGTCCCATGCAAGGAACTAAAAAGCAACCAAAGATTGAGAATGAAATCTGTGTGGAAAGTAAAAGAGTAAGAAAAACCAGGGAAAATAGAGACATCCATCCATTACACATGTCCAGGGCACACTAATATAGTGAAGGTTACTAAAGTGGTTAAGCTACTTCCCCTTCTATTCTGCGGACATTACTGATGGATCTGAACCATGGCTTTCACGGAACTCCATGTCAGAAATATTGGTGCAGCAGGTTTCAAGCCAATATCACTGGCACTGTGTTTAGTCTCCCTGTTGTCTATGACGTTGGTTGTGGCTTTTTAATTAATAAGACTAAAAACAAGACTTTATGTCTACTTTGGAGGGCTGTATCTTTGATGATACAGCCCTCCAAAGTAGACATAAAGTCTTGTACTATTTTTGTCTGTATATTTTCATTATATATCATCTTGTTTGGGATTAGCTAATATCAACGTGATTTCTTTGTTTACTGTAATGAGAGGGCAAATTCTCATATCAAGAAAATAATACTTTACTGATAATACAGAAGTATATACAAAGTAAAAAAAAAAAAAAAAAAAAAGGAAATTACTTATGACACTGCCATACTATTATTTTAACATTAAATTTTCTTTAACACCTTGTTTCAACTCAGATTTTTAGCTATGGAAAGAATAGATAGATATGAATAGATATGAATAAGTTTTAAAAAAAGTGAAAAAAATGACTTGTATGTCTAAATAATTTAAATCTTACTTATGTCTTTATACAGTTTCTATAGTGATATGACACATAAAAATCTGTCTTACTCCCCTCACTAATCCATACAATATCTGGCAAATCTTTATTAACCAGAAC
>NC_061819.1:40088837-40092740 GCF_019202785.1 Penaeus chinensis
TCTTTTAATTCTCTCTCTCTTTCTCCCTCTCCCGCTCCCTCTCCTTTCCTCCCTCCCTTCCTCCCTCCCTCCCTCCCTCCCTCCCTCCCTCCCTTCCTCCCTTCCCCCTTCCTCCCTTCCCCCCTTCCCCCCTTCCCCCCTCCCTCCCTTGTGGTTCTCATTATTTCTTTTCGTATATTTTTTTACCTCGTCATCTTCCTCATCTTTTCCCTTTCTCCACACCCGTCCTTATTATCCTTTTCTTTCAGTCCTCCTGTCATCCTTCTCAGTTCTCGTTTCGTTCTCGCCTCCGCATGTCTCCTTATTTCTTTTTAATGGAATCGTCTCAAAAGCAAAGTAAAGGGAAAATGCAATTGCAACGAAGAGAGGCGGAGTGGCCATGTTGAGCGCTCCCCGATGGCACTCCGCCTTGGCTGGGGACCTTCCCTCGCCTTCGCGTATCTTCTTCATTATTAGTGTTGTCATTTTTGATTATGTTTATGAGGAGGAGGAGGATTATTGTTGGTGATATTGTTATTTTTTTTTTGTTATTGTGATTGTTATGGTTAGTTATTGTTGTTATTGTTACTATTACAATATGGTTGTTGTTGTTAGTCGTTATTGTCATTGTTATTATTATAATCATTTTTCCTTATTAGTTTTAGCTTTAGTATAAGAAGTATAAATAGTATCATTATCATTTTTATTTTTATTACATTACCATTGATACTGATATTTTATTAATCTTATTATTTGAAGTCATTTTTTTTGTTCAGTCGGGAAACCTTTGATTTATATCAGTATTATGTGATTTAGTGCGATAATCGGAATGTTGGCGCATAGGCCTAGCGGGCCAGTGCACGAACACAACGGCTAGTTAATTGATGGGTATGGGTATAGGCCTGTTGGGCTTGCGGTAGACATATGGCCTTCGTGCATGTTATGATCTTTCTTTTCATAGATGGCATGTCACTGTTTGGTCATTATTTTTTATTTAATGTCAGGTGTTATGATTGTGGGTTCTATTAATAGTGTTATCGTTGCAGATACTGTTGCTATTTTTTATTGATATTATTTATATTGTTGTGGTTATTATGATGATAATGACTAGTGTTATCATCATTTTTGTTATTATTATTTTATATTATTATTTTTTTTGTTGTTATTATTTTTTATTTCATTTTTGTGGGTGTTGGAATTACTATGGTGTGTAATATATAATATATTAAAATCATATATTTGTTTGTTTGTCTTGCCTACCGGATACACCTTCTCCTGCCTTTCAAATTGCCGAGGTCATATAATTAGTCATTCATTTGTTGGCAATACTTCATCCACCTGTTATTTCCACCCCTTCCCCTATTCCCATTCCTATTCTTATTCTTATTCTGACTCCTGTTCCTATTCCTATTCCTGCACTGACTCATTTTCCTATTCCTACTCCTATTCCCATTTTTACCCAGCCACACTCGTGGCCCGATTCCCATCCCCCTAACGCCTTTCTCCCACCCCACCCTCACCCCACCCTCACCCCACCTTCACCCCCTCCTCACTCATTCAGCCGCGACCGAGAGCCTGGCATCCAGCGCCGTCGTAAGCTCCCCCATAAGTTTCAGAAATCTAGGAAATGCGCTGGTAAAAAGGGAGGCAAACCCGTGGGCTGTGAATCAGGCCAAGGACGCTCGCAGTACACGCGCGTATAGACTCGCAATAAGACTCTACGGAAAGAAAGATGCATACGTATGTAAGACCACGGAAACCCACGCCCTCTCTCTCTCTCTCTCTCTCTCTCTCTCTCTCTCTCTCTCTCTCTCTCTCTCTCTCTCTCTCTCTCTCTCTCTCTCTCTCTCTCCCTCCCTCCCTCCCTCCCACTCCCTCTCCCTCTCCCTCCCTCTCCCTCCCTCCCTCCCTCCCTCCCTCCCTCCCTTCCTCCCTCTCACTCTCTCTCTCTCTCTCACTCTCTCTCTCTCTCACTCTCTCTCTCTCTCATCTCTCTCTCTCTCTCTCCCTCCCTCCCTCCCTTCCTCCCTTCCCTTTCCTTCCCTTCCCTTCCCTTCCCTTCCCTTCCCTTTCCTTCCCTTCCCTTTCCTTCCCTTCCCTTTCCTTCCCTTCCCTTCCCTTCCCTTCCCTTCCCTTCCCTTTCCTTCCCTTCCCTTTCCTT
Organism: Penaeus chinensis; assembly: GCF_019202785.1. Lineage (NCBI taxonomy): Eukaryota > Metazoa > Arthropoda > Malacostraca > Decapoda > Penaeidae > Penaeus > Penaeus chinensis. The sequence goes on from NC_061819.1 coordinate 40,090,978, forward strand.
CCCTTCCCTTCCCTTCCCTTCCCTCCCTTACACCCCTTCGTTCCCCCGTCTCGTTTCCCTTCCCCCTCCCTGTTTTCGCTTCCTCTTAGCCCCTCCCTCTTTTCCCCCTCACTTCCCCCCTACCCAACCCCCTCTTCCCCCGCCCTCCGAAAGAGACAGCTGACTCAGCGACTTGCAAGCAAACCGCTGACGAGCTTGGAGAAAAAAAAGCTGGTTCAGCGTGCAGCTGGGTTTGTTTTGAAGCAGCGGCAGCTTGGAGGTCGAGGGTGCAATGCGATTCATTTGGGGAGTGAACAGAGCACGGTGCACTCATATACAAGCACGCACATAAATGCGTGTACGTGCAAATATATGAACATATGTAAAGTACCCCCCCCCCCCTCTCTCTCTCCCTCCCTCTCTCTCTCTCTCTCTCTCTCTCTCTCTCTCTCTCTCTCTCTCTCTCTCTCTCTCTCTCTCTCTCTCTCTCTCTCTCTCTCTCTCTCTCCCGCTCTCTCCCTCCCTCCCTCCCTCCCTCCCTCTCTCCCTCCCTCTCCCCCTCTCATGTGGGAGTTGGTCACATGAGAGTAAGAGATTGACTAAAATAACGATTAAATATGCCGTTCAGGTCAACGTCATGTGGGGAAGGGTAGGTCACGAGTCATGATTTGAGGTCTGCGAGCAAAAGGAGAGAGAGAGAGAGAGAGAGAGAGAGAGAGAGAGAGAGAGAGAGAGAGAGAGAGAGAGAGAGAGAGAGAGAGAGAGAGAGAGAGAGGATAGATAGATAGATAGATAGATAGATTGGTAGATTGAAAGAAGAGACACAGACAGACAAACAGATCCTTCCCCTTCCACCCCGTAAAACTATAAAAATGCATGTTATATATACTTATGCATATACATGTACATACATACGAACGCACGCGACCCCCCCCCCCCACATATATGTATGTGTATGTGCGTGTGCGTGCGTGCGTGCGTTTGTATGTATGGATGTGAACTATATGCATAAACACGATCCCACCTCTTCACCTGTTGAAAACGATGTTATATCGTTCAATTCGTGGCTTCCCCCCTGAAGTTAGGAACGAAGATGCTGCATCCGATTCTAGAAAATCTAGATTTTTTTTTTAATGGGCTTTAATTGAATAAAGATAAAACGAGTCGGCTCGATTGTGGAATTGAATGGCCGTTTTGGCCAATGCGCTCCAGATGTAGGCTATACTTGACAGCCAAATCGACGGCTTGGCAAAGGTGACCGCTGGCCGGAAAGCCCTTGGCCGGACGAGGAACTGACTGGCCGTAAATTTGCGAGCACGATTTCAAAGAGAATTCTGTTTTTTTTTTACGTTTTGTTTGTTTGTTTGTGTTTTCCGCATTTTTTATTTAGCACCTGTTCGGTAGCGGTGGAAAGGCTGGGCTCACCTTTGAGCCCCCGACATACACACACATACACACACATACACACACACACACACACACACACTCACACACACACACACACACACACACACACATCACACAAGGAAACACATGAAAGCAAGACACACACACACAGCAACACACACACAGAGAGCATATCCCCGCCGACTCTGCCGCACTTTCGCGGCTGCGAAACCCATCGACGGCTGTCGGGAGCACGAAGTAAGCCGCGAGTGAGGAGCCAGGGCAGGGGCGTCACATGATCTCGAGTTTTGCCTTGTAAGATTCCTGGTGGCGAAGCGGCGGCCGTTGGATTATTGGGTATGGATGCGATGCCGTCGCCTCGTGCTGGGTGCTCGGGG
>NC_061819.1:40107840-40115340 GCF_019202785.1 Penaeus chinensis
CTTCTGTCTCCCTGATTAACACAAAGCCAAAATTAAGAGAAAAAATTGGAGATAGTCCAAAACGAAGCTGCCAGGATCATTCTAGGTGCCCCAAGGTGGAAAAGGTCCTCAACCTCTTCATGGAGGCAAACCTTCTCCCCTTCTCACAAATTGATATACTGGCAGCACACTTCCTTTTAAAGGTCATCCAGGTACCCAGGAACACAAGCATGAGAGAAAAAATAGTTTGATGCCAAGAACAAGATCACAAGCTTTTTGCAAACAACTCATGGCTGTCACACACAGCCAGGGTGTTGATATGCTATCAGCTCAAAGATCAACTCCCCCCTGAACTTACTGAAGCCCCGCCATGGGCACAAACCTTGATAGAGTTATCTGTTATGAGCTTGTCAAGGAAAAAGAATCAATACCCAAGGCCTAGTCTAAAGGCAGACGCTGAGAGAGTCATTGCAGCCATCACTCCTCCGGGTAGTAGAACCTACTTCACCGATGGATCAGTCGATCCCTTAAGCCACACTGCAAGTGCCGGTTTTGCAGCAAGGGATACCACAAAATCCATGAGGGTAATAGACGACATCTCCCTGCTACAGGCAGAGGCAGTTGTGATCATGGGAGCCCTAGCCCTCATGTTCCTGAGGTCATACATACAGACTCTGGGGCAGCCATTGACTGCTTACAGCACAGCTCACCCGTAGACAACATCAACCTCCTCACCACTGTGCTTACCATAGCACAGAGGATTCTCACTCAGGGTAGAAGAATAATCATAAACTGGGTCCCCAGCCACATAGAGGGAAAGAGCTTGCTGACAGACTAGCTAACATTGGCAAGGGCATACCCCCAAATCCCATGATCATACAACCAAACCAAAAAATCATGAGGCAGAAGTGCAATGCTGAAGCTCATGCCTTCTTCCTGTAGCTTCACTGAGAGGAAACGAGCTCCTCCCCCTCGGCCAGATGGTACTAAGATGACACTGGCACTCTGAAACAAGCAATATAAGTACCAAAGTCATTCTTCACAGAATCATACTAGGTTACCATTGTGCAAGGCAGATCACAGACTATACAGAGAGGTGTTGCATGCATTGTGGTGAGCCAAATGCCACTCTGGTACATTACTTACAGAGTTGAGAGCACACACAATTTCTGAGACAGGGACCCCATACAACAGCCAAAAGGGTAGTAAAGAGATTATGCCGCATGCCTACACCATAGCGTCAGGAGTGCCTGCTGGCAAAAAGGAATTTAACGACTTGGATAAGTGGAAGTACAAGATGAAGAAAAGTAAAAGGGAAGAAGAAAAGACCATGCAAAATTAGTTGAGACAAGGGCTGAGGACCAAGGTAGGGGTGATCCCCCACATTGGGCCCCAGTCACCCTTCTCCTAAGCCCCCTCCACAACAACAACTTATTTAGACCTTGTCAACCTCTTATTTGGGTTTTGTCTAATAGCAGCATAAACAGTGTTATTTAATAAGAAACGTTAAATGGTCAGTAGCATTGCTTCCACTCCAAGTGGTACTGGAGTAGAACAGCTTCTTCTAAAGTGCATTTGCTTATTCCCAAATCTGGAATTTCTGCCTAGTTCTTTCAATGCACCCTGACCATCAAGGGAAAAGTCTATCACCAAGTGGCAAACCTAGTGAGAGGTGCTCATTGTTACTACTACATCAGGTGAAAATAAAAACACAAACATGTTTAATTATCTCTTTTTATTTGTCCATCAAAAACACTCTTGTTATGTCTGACATCTGCTCTTTCTCAAGTTGTTTTGAGATGGAAACCTGAATTACTGAGTTTCCTGCTTGGAGAATGATCAAATACTGTGAGTGGGAGAACACACAATACTGGTTGTAGCAGTAGGCCGGAGTACAGTCAACAGGAGGTAAACATTTGACTGATAATATTCCTGGTCAACCTTCCTTGTAGCTAAAGGAAATAGTGAGCCAGGGTGTGAACCTTGGATGAAGGAATTTATAAGTTCAATTAAGGAAAGACTACTGATTTTGAATTCACTCAAAATACCATAAAACATCCACTGCTGTTTTTATTTTTTTTTAGCTTGCAATCAATGGAAGAAGAAAGTTATTAGACAGAAACCATTTCCCTTCCATTGACTGTATCTCGGCCACTTCTGAAATACTGACTACCAGGATGGGCTGAAGAAGAACACGGATCTCGCGATTGCCCCTTCTTGTATTCATAATTCCTGCATTTCATCATCATCGTTAAGGATTGCTTTATTCTGAGGCAAAGGTTGTGTATATGATAAGCACATGAATACTCTTTTTAAAAGAAAAGGAAATCATTCAATCATCCTAATTAATGCAGTGACTCACATAGCAATGGTGTGGCTGAGAAAGATTAGAGCCGGTTCTGAAACGCAACCTACTCAAAATGTAGAATATCTGATGCTGAGAATTAATCATTATGGCACGTACAATTCGAGCAAATGTGAAGATGCGATGGATTCTTTCATTCCTTTTTCAAAACTATAAAGAAAAAATTATTTTGTCTTTTCTTTATTATCTGTTTAGTCATCTCCAGATGAAGCTTGTCTCTAAGGTAGTCAAATACCTTTCTAAACCTCTCTGAGCTTGTAACTGCTTTTCCTCCAGTTACTCTCAATTTGTAAAACAACAGACATCATAAAAGTCTATTGTGTACTGAGACAAAAAAAACTCACCTACATTTCTGCGCAACAAACCAATTTGTTAATAAAAATATCAGTTGCTAAAAGCAATAAAAAAAGAAAAAAACATGTATTCCCTAACAAAAAAAAAAAGTAAATTCTAACTTCATGCAAACATTATTGCAATGATCAGTGGAGTAACACCAATAAAAAAGAAATATAAATTAAAATATTTGAAAGAAATATTTGAAAGAAAAATCATTCTTTTTTCACTCCAGGAGTTAGGTTATCTTCACGCAACAGACCAATCATACCTTTAGACAGTCTAAACTGAAGAAGCTAAACCTTACACAAATCTGAGTATACTTTTCACTTTTGTAAATCATATAATTTACTAACAAATACAAACATTCATCACTTGTATATGAAGATACACATATACATAACAAACATTAACTTAAAAGCCAGGAAACAAAAATGTACATAGACATTTGACACACCAGCTCTCTCTTTAACAAAATATGACAGCTTATTGTATTCAAATTAGAAGGACACAACTTAAAAAAGCCAATACACGTGCGTACAGACATACTTACATACACAGTCACACTTTCCATTATTTCTTTCATACTGACACACTCACAAGAGAGAAGAAAAGAGATCAGTTTTTCTTGTCTCATTAAAAAAAAGTGTTTACTCTTGTATGACTGGAAAGTGATGTTTTATTACTAAAATAAATTCATTTTCTTCGGTTGATGAACGAAAAAATGTAAACTTTTTAAGTAAAAGGCCTTTTTCTAGTAGTAATGGAACTACTTCCATCCTAGTTTCATTTTAAAATAAAAATATAGATTTCTATCAGATGTGAGAAAGGAGAGGAGAGTGTGGGGAGAGAATAGGAGAGAGGGAAGACGAAACTGAAGAGGAGAAAAAGGCAAGACGAAAGAAAAGACGAGCTGAAAGGTGGAGGATATGAAAGAGGAGAAAGGGAATAGGATATGAGAGGAAGAGAAGGGGAGGACAGGAGAGTAGAAAAAAAGGGAGAGGTAGAAGAGACATGAAAAAGCAGTGCTAAGGAAAGATGATGAGAAATGATTGAAAAGGATAGAAGAAAGAAAAGAAAATGGAGGGCACACCACACCCTCTCTTACATGATTTCCATCTGAATAATTTTTTACGTAAAAAAAGGGGGGCTTCTTCTTCCTCATTGTCCACATGACCATTGTTACGGACACACTGCTGCAGCACAGCTTCTGGCTCAGTTAGGCTTCCTTCTTGTTGGAGACTGGTGGAGCCCACAGGTCACCGGTGTGGCCCGAGCCAGGTGCTGACCAGATGTTGTTGTCCGAGTGGAAGGGGTCAAAGCCCAAGCCCTTGGACACAGCTCCGTTGGCGTCACTCATCACGGGTGGCGTCGAGGCCTTGGGAAGTGAGGAGGAGCCCCATGGTGAGGGTGTGTTAGGCGGACATGAAGTTCCCTGATTGGACCAGAAGGGGGGCGACCAGATATTGGAAAGGGAGTCCCACAAGCTCGGCGGTGGAGGGCTGTTGGCATTCATACCCATGTTGTTATTGTGGTAGGCGCTGCCATCTGACCACAGCGAGCCACCTACCTGTGGGTTGCAGTACTGCCAGTCCTCATCTGAAACCAGAGAGAGACTTGTCAGTATGAAAGAAGGCTGAAATTTTGGAATTAAATTCTTATATATTAGGTAATTCTAGATTAGATAGCTTTAGGCTCCTTTAAGACTACAATATATCCATTCCTAAGACTGAGGTAAGGAGTGGAAGAGAAGGAAGGGTAGAAAGAGAAAATGTGAGAGGGTAAATAGACAGCTCCATTAAATGGGGGAAATGCATCCTAGTCCAGCCTTACCTGTGAGAGGGCCATGATGCCGCACAAATTCATGTGCCTGCACAAGCCCTGGGGGCGGCCTCATGGCAGGCACTGTGAGAGTCTTGGGGTCCCACGAGTGGCTACTATTGTTGTTCTGCGAGCCAGACAGTGCAGCATTGTCACCAAAGCCACTGTATAGGCTGCGCGAGTAAGCCTCCTCCTTGAGCCGATGTGAGTAGTTGTTGTCAGGAATAGTGAAGAGCGAGTTACTGGACAGTGGTGGGACGGCTGCACTTGTGACAGGGTTGGACGTGCTGTGCAAGCCACCCATGCCACTGCTGTTCGTGCTGTTGCCTCCATTGCCTGTCTTCTGGCCGATGACACCCAGGGGCTTTTCAATCTTTTTCATCTCCGGTGGCACCTTGATGAAGGGCGTGACTTTGGCTTTCTGCAACAACATATGGTAACCACTGTTTCACAAGTGAAGGTTTTGATCATTGACAAAGTAAATAACAAATGGAAAGAGACAATAAAGATGTCGTATATAACTGAAATAATACAAAAATGGCTGTAAATACTGTGATTACAATTTCCATAATATTTACTAGCATAATTAAATCATCAAGAAGCTAAGAAGTAATCTTTACTAAAGAGGCAGGTACATACTGTATAATCACTATGCCCCACCTGCTTGTCAGTGCCAAGCAGAATGGCAGAGTAAGACGACTCCCTTGGTGCAAGTGGTTGTGGTTGCGTCTGAGGTTTGTTGTGGGTTGCCAGCCCTGATGTTGATGCTGACGTGGCCGATGTGCCATCTCCTGATGCTGACCTCGACTCGTCCCACTTTGGCACTGGTGATGACCCCGTGCTGCCCATACTCTCACCTGAATCTTTATTCTGCATCGAAGGAAGGACCCAATGGTTGAGGACTTGCAAAGAGGATTTACATTTTAAACATGCATATAAAATGCAAATACATGACACAAAAGGTTGAAAAACATACAGAAGGACAATAATCTTACTTATATTCTCCACTGCATTTGTTTATAAATGGTACAAATATAGTAGATGATGAATATAGTTTCATGAAAGATTCCTTAAATCTCACTCATATTCACACATCCCAAATCTACACACCTGCTCAAACAGAACCACACAAAAAAATAACAAATAAACATGAATAAATTAAATTCTACAAAAATAACAATTAAAAATGGCCAAAAAATGTGCATATGTGCAGCTCACTTTATTGGTGGTACCCTTTGGGTTCCTGTGGTTCTCCTTGGGGCGGTCTGAGTCCTTCTGGCGGACATGCTTCAGTGTGTAGGGCAGCTCCAGTGTATTTGGCTGGTAGATGTCACCACCAAAGTTACTGCGCCCTGAAGACTCCTTTAGCTTCTTCAGCCCCTTAACCTTTGTGCTGATCTCGAAGCCCAATTCATCATCTAGCACACTACTCGCGACCTGCCCAGTCTCCATGCTTGAGCCCTTGCCTCCTTTGGCCCGTACACTGCGCCGCTTGTTGGCCTTTCCACTCGTCCCACTCGCTGACGCCACATCCGATGATTTGCTCAAAGGTGTGTCCTGGAGAACGAGGAGAAGACATGAATTAGGAAAATAAGGAGGAGAATGTAGAGAGAAACAGAGGAATGGTATAGGATGAAGAAGAGGAGGTACAAGAGGTGAAAAATTATAAGAGAAGAGCAAGAATTATAAAATACTGTACTTCTGAAACTAAGATTGAAAGGAATAAATCACAAAATTAATTGTTGTAACTCAGTGTTATTGCCCTCTTGAATTAAAAGTATATATAGTGTAATTTCTTAAAAACACTTTTCAACAGACTGCCTTTGTCTCCTTTAGATAGTACAATCAGAACAACACTTATGGTCTAATGTTTTTCCCTGAAAAGAAACCAAGGTTGACCCTGTACTTACCCTTTCACTTATTGATAATTCATCTGTGTTGGAACTCTCTGTTGTCGTAGAAGATGTCTCCTCCTCGACACTTGGCTTGGTGCGTCTTCTGAGCTTGGAGCAGTTTTCGATGTGCAAATCTGTCTCAGTGCCGACCGATTGCTTGAGGACAGATGCCTCTTCTTTATTTCTGGTGTTAGGTGACTTCTTGGGATTGGCTGGCTCACTCTTGGCCGTTGCCGCCCCCATCGCATTGTCCTCCTTCGCACTCACAGCTCGCGAGAAGAAGCTGCGCCACGACATTGGTGACTCTGAGCTTCTACTGCTGTTGTTTTTGTTATTATATCCTTTAGATTTCCTATTCTGGTTCTGATTTGCAGAAATGTCAGATATAACAGAGATGCTTTCTCCAGACACTGGACCTAACTTAGAGTCAGACTGTTTTGTGTATTTGGATTTTGTACTTGAACTTGTGATCTGATTATTGCCAACCTTTTTAGAAGAGCTGGCACCTGAGGCGGACTTTCTACCATTTGCAATGATCTCACCCGTGGATGACGGAGCTGTGGATTTCTTGTTGCTAGACCCACTGCACACAGGACTGCTTGCCTTGAGGCTCTCCACCTGAGCATGGCCATTGGCATAGCCATTCTTCAGAGGAGCACCTTTGGAGTCGTGGTGCGCAATGTTCTTCAAGTCAAACACTTTGGACTTGTCAAAGGCTGGCGCATGTCCATTGGAGGGCACAGAGGTTGTCATGGCAATCTTGGTAGACCTGAGGATATGGTCTGCCTCAAGTGCTGCCAGGATCAAGGCCCCAATCAGCATGGCCGCCATCAGAGGTAAGATTGCATAATAGAGGAGGGGCTCCCATGAGGGCCTGGGCACAGCAGCTCCGCATTGTGCGAGCAGGTGGGTAGGGACGGTAGCAACCAGGGAATATTCAACTCGGCCCGGCTGCGCCTGGCTCTCACTCGGTGCTGCAGCCTCCTCCTCGGGCCCGCTTACCAACCCAAGGCTGGTGTGAATGACTAGCCGTTGTTGTACCTTGGACAGGGTAAAGTCAGGAGTGAACGCGATGTCCACCTTGTGACTAGCATTGGGGGCTAGCTC
>NC_061819.1:40122840-40125340 GCF_019202785.1 Penaeus chinensis
TTATAAGCAATAGTTATGCTTTAAATATAATATACATATTAGTAATCTTCCCAGGCCAATAAATTAGGTAAAAGTAAATACAAATGGTACAGTAATAATGACAGTACTAGTGGTAACAAGTAATTATCACAACAAAAATATAATAATGAAACAAAAAAGTTGTACTATTTAGTATTACAATAAATTATATGATAAATGATGATTAAATCCCAACTTTGATGATATAGGAAAAAATAACATTAAATTGTAAGCAGTTATGACAAAGATCCTCTAGTTTATCCACATTTCTCCTTCCTCTTTTTGCTAACAGCAATGCCTGAGAAGCTATCTTGCATGATCAGTTGTTTGCAGATGACTTACCTGTCGCACATCAGTCCCATGAGAGTTCTTTTCCAAAAACAAAAAAAAACGACTTGTCAAAATACTTGGCAATGGCAGTTTGGGTCATTTCATTTTTGAGAAATATCATCATGACATAAAGAGAGAAAAAAGGGAACACAAAATAAAGAATAATTTTTTTTTGGGGGGGGGAGAAAAAGAGAAGAACTCACTTTCTTCTTCTTCTTCTTCTTCTTCTTCTTCTTCTTCTTCTTCTTCTTCCTCTTTTTTAAGTGCCTGAAATTCCTGGATAACTGCCTCTGTTTCTACCCATCTTCACACTCATACAAAAGCACTACAGCATTGGTGACACCATATCCTATCCTACTTTGCCTGGTAGTTAAGGATTAACACTGAAAAAAGTCTACCTAAATCCATCTTCTCCCCCTGCTATCTCCCCAATCCCACAAGACAATGAGCTACAGTTGTGGTACATGTAATCTATGCCAGATCTTACCTTTGCCACAATTTTCTTTATTAGGAAAAAAAGACAATAACTTTCATGTGAAAAGCCTCAGAATTTATATTCATAAAAAGTTTTTCTCTACATACAGAATATCTGTAGTCAGAGCAGCCTTGTTTGTCTGGTGCAAATACATGGCCTATAGTAAAAAAAAATTCTTCTCTACATCATTTTAAACAAGGGATTAATATTTACAGTTATTTGAACATATCACACTACAAGTTCACTCATCTTATTATTAGTGGGAAGTAACAGTAACAGTCAAATATATCATAAATATAAAAAAAATGGATGAAAGTAACTGCAAACACTATTTCTGTTAGAGGTATATCTCTGGTACTAAAGAGGTAACTTATTCAGTCATCTTAACTTCTCTACTTCATACAAAAATGCCATTAACTATCCAGTGTTTAACTTTCTAAATTAGTTATATCAAAGACAAAATACCTAAACTTTTACATAATGAAAATATGACTAGTAAAAATATCAACGCAGAAAAATTATAATGGCTTGGTGGTACTTGCACCATTATCAAAACATTCGTTAAAGGTGAGACTGCAAGACCTACATCTGTCTCCACAATTGCCACTCAACGCCCCAGTTTGACAAGCCCACACTGGAAGACTGAAACAAACTCACAGCAAGCCTAAGTGACATTACTCGAACGATCCCTTCCACACCAATCTCACTCAACAGAAAAGAGAAAACCCACATAAAAGGGAAAATATAGCCGTTGGGGGAAACTCACGCTCTTTGAGGTGTAGGTCATGTTGTTCCTGTTTTTGATGCTTGTTAAGTTGCCCTCCTCCACCCCCATGAGCTCCACTGCACTCCGGGTCAGGTTTGAGCCCCACCCCCGCAACCGTAGTTCCACTGGGTTCTCATTTATGACGTAGAAGAAGATGTCCCGCTGCTCGCCCATTCCCAGCGTCCCGAAGTCCAGCCAAGAATCACCACCGAGAGGAGGTATGTACTGTGGAAAGCCAAGAGTTGAAGGCGACGTACTGTGGACATTCCTACTGACTTATTTACACTCTTTCTCTTTCTTTGTCTCAATTCTTATGTTGTTGTTTTATGACTTGTTTATTGTGAAGGAGAAAACTTACCTTTGTTAATTTTCCATTATATGCACGCAGAGGGATTTTAATGGTGGTGACATTTGTATGCACAGTTACTGTTGTGGAAAGCCGAGCATCTGTACCAACACTCAGCAATCGAAGTGTTGCTACATGTGCACTCAGATTCTCCTCAATGACAACTGGCCCATCCCATCCAATCTGGAAGCAGAAACACATTAACAAACCTTCACAAACAGAGACTCTTCTCACTCTCCCTCATTCACAGAGAAACATCAATATATTATAACACAACATTTTAAAGGCCAACTCATCAACTGACCAAGCCGCCAACTTAAACCAAAGCCATATGCCCAGTTGAACAAACAAACGGGCAAGAGAGGGGCCCGCTAGTCATAGACACGCTGCGTCCACTCACCTCAAAGTGTTTTCTAGCCTCTTCCGGGAGTGTTAGATTGTATATGACGACAGGGCAGGGGAAGGTGTTGGTAAGCGTGAGGTTGCGTGGCTCACTCCCGGGGTTGCTCGTCCCGCCACCCCCGCCCCCCAAGACCCCTCCCGCACCACCAGCAACACCCCCCAC
>NC_061819.1:40129511-40132011 GCF_019202785.1 Penaeus chinensis
CCCCTTTCTCCCTCTATCACCCTCTCTCCCTCTATCTCCCTCCCTTCCTCCCTCTCTATCTCTCCAGTGTGGTGCAGCGGTGTGCTGTGTGGTGCAGCGGTAGCGTTCTCGTCTAGCAATCTTGTTGACCTGCGTTCAAATCACCGCCAGTGGATGGTAATCCCGGCCGTTCCTTGCACACAGGGGATAACTTAGAAGCAAAAATGAAACAGACACTATGTCACACCAAGACTATCCATTTTAACAAATGGAATCAAACTAACCCTCTCTCGCTCTCTCTCTTTCTCCCTCTCCCTCTCTCCCTTTCTCTCTTTCTCCCTCTCCCTTTCTCTCTTTCTCCCTCTCCCTTTCTCTCTTTCTCCCTCTCCCTTTCTCTCTTTCTTCCTCTCTCCCTTTCTTTCTCTCTCTCTCTTTCCCCCTCCCTTCCTCTCTCTTTCTCCCTTTCTTCCTCTCTCTTTCTCCCTCTTTTCCTTCTTTTCCTCTCTTTTTCTCCCTCTCTCTCTCTCTCTCTCTCTCTCTCTCTCTCTCTCTCTCTCTCTCTCTCTCTCTCTCTCTCTCTCTCTCTCTCTCTCTCTTTCTCTTTCTCTTTCTACCTCTCTCCCTCTCTCTCTTTCTCCCTCTCCCCCTCGCTTTCTCTCTCTTGCCTTCTCTCTTTCTCTCTTTCTCTCTCCCTCTCTCCCGCCCTCTCTCCCTCTATTTTTTTATTTACACTTTATGAATAAATACAGGTTATATACAGGGGGTTATTCCTAGTCCCTTGTGTTTTTTTTAAGCCCAAGACTTTTTTATCAATGAAAATCTATCTAGAAGCTTAACCTGATGGGTTGAGCAACTCGTGTCTTTGTTATAAATTGAACACTAATTATTAACCAGGATCGTAGGACCTCCATCTTTGCACAGCAGCCTTGAAGGCTTGCAGGCTGGGTAGGTTGTGTAAAGAGGTTTGCAGAACCATCGTGTTCCAGAGCCTGAAATATCTGGGTTGAAAGGAGCGTTGATGAAGTTCAGTCCTGGAGAAGGGTATTTGCAGCTCTTGGCCGCGGTTGCTAGAATGTCGTGTGCCATGCGTTGCAGCCGGCCTTGGTTCCATGTCGCAGGGGCATGAGATGGGGACGCGTTGCCTGTGTACTTTGTAGAGTCCACACAGAGCTGCAACATCTCGTCGATGCTGAAGTGGCTGGAAGTGTAATTATCGGTCTTCTAGTCGCGTTTTATATAACACTAGTCACTGGGCTCAATTTTGGACACTGTCTAGTAATCCCAGTATGGTGGAGGGCAGCAGGACCACACCAAGGGGACAGTACTCCATAATGCAGCGAACCTGGGAGTGGCAGAGCGTGCGGAAGCCTTTTGCGCCAAGGAGGGGCGCGATGCGACGGATGCATGCCAGTTTCCTCGCCGCGTTCTTCGCCATTCCCCTGACGTGGTCTGTGAAGGTGAGGTGGCTGTCGATCTGCACCCCTAGGATGCTGATGTCGCTGTCGTAGGCGAGGGTCTGGCCGTCCGTCATCAGGGCCGAAGTGTGTGCGAGGGGATCCTGTCGTCGCGTTATCAGCATGGCCTGGGTCTTTTCAGAGGCGAAAGTGACTTGCCATTTCTTGCTCCATGCAATGATGAATGCCAAGATGATGTTGATGTGGTGCACAGAGTCCTTTCGACTTAAGTGGCTACAGGTGAAAGACAGAGTACAGTCATCTGCAAAGGCATGGGCTTTTGGTATGGGCTGCATAATATCAATGAAGTAGACATTCCATAGCAATGGCCCGATGACACTGCCTTGGTCCCACAAGGCAGTGTCATCGGGCCATTGCTATTGCTTGCCCCGACTGAGAATTTTGAAGATGTATGGTCGTTTACCACTATCTGCATTGTTCTTCCACGCACGTAGTCTTCAAGCAGCATCAGCAGGGCTCCTGCTATGCCAAGGCTTTTCAACTTTGCAATGATGTCTTTGTGCCACACTCTGTCAAATGGACCAGCTATGTCAAGTGTAATGACAAAGGTTTCATTGCCGACATCGAGGGAGTTTTGCCAAGCAGTCGGAAGTTGGAGAAGGAGGTCTGACGCAGATCTCTGAGACCTGAAGCCGAACTGCCTGTTACTGATGAGGTGGTGTTCATCAAAGCTAGTCATTTTCTTAACCAGAATTCTCTCAGAATTCGCAAAGATGGACAAGAGAGATATGGGTCTATAATTCATGGGAGATGTTTTGCTCATTTTCTTATGAATGGCCACAACATTTGCAGTCTTCCACAGTTTTGGCCATGTCTTCTGTACCATACATGTTTGGAACAGTACAGCAAGTGGTGAGGCCAGCTGGTCGGCAACCGAACCAGAGTCTGAGGGCTGATTTTGTCTGGCCCCACAGCCTTCGTCACACCCAGGTCCTTGAGTTCCCCTTTTACTTCTTGTACTGTGATACACACATTCTAGAGCCGTGATTGAGTCTGGTGGCAATCTAGGGGGCGGCACGTTGGGTTCAGAGACAGTCATTTTACAG
>NC_061819.1:40137011-40139659 GCF_019202785.1 Penaeus chinensis
TGTGTATGTGTGTGTGTGTTTGTCAATACATTCTGCTGACAGCAAGCTCTCTGATATCTTTGGTCAAATCTATATTTCAATATCTATTCAGTTCCTGCTATACTGGTGATTCACTTCTTTTGAAATATATCTGCAAACAGAAGTCAATCAATTACTTATTGTACTGGCACTTAGGAATAAAAAATGCAAGGACTTGTTTGCGAACCAATCTATTTCCTTTCTTTCGTCCGAGTTCACAATTCACCATTTCCTGTTCCTGCGCTTGCTTCCTGCAATTAAGTCTCATGTACCTCTTTCACAGCCGACCTGATCTATTACACGCCTCAAAATCAGTTCCACATTATCTCCTTTCAACTTTTAACACAGATTTCATGTCTCTATAACACTGATTGCCATTGGCAACATTGTTACTTTATTAGTAACAGATAAATAAATCTTAAAATATTTCCTCATTTTCCAAACAAATGACACACACTTGCATGTATCCTTCCTGTCTACTGTTACTCAATCTGTCTCCACTTCTCTCCTTCACAAGAAACTCACTCACACTCACATTAACACTCACAAGAAAATGAAAAGGTTTTGTTATACACAAATCTTTATATATAATATAAAGAAACATTGCTGGAAATCTTACCTTATTTCGGTGTCACCAGTTTTAATTATCTGAAAAAAAAACAATACTTTATTTATAACTGACTACAAAAAAAGATAACATATTACAAATTCTTCCTAGAATTTTTTAATGAACACATAAAAAAACTAGAAATTAATATTAACAGACTAACAGCAACTATCCCTGGTGAAGGATCTGGCTACTGAATGGCAAGAACCTCAGGCAAAGAAGCTGTGTTATATTCAACAGAATGAGAGGCTGGCCACCGGTGTGGAATGCAATGCAATTACTGTTTTTATAGCAGACTGTTCACCCTAACTCAATTTATTAATCATACATTATACGGGCATGACGTGTACGTACGTGCTATGCCCACTGTGAGTTACTTGTTTGATTGTTTTTCACATAGATGGCTACACTTGTACTAAGTCACCAATGAGCCAATTACACATACTGCCTGTCTCGCCCGTTTACCCTTTGCTTTGATTCATGAAAACATTTTACGTTATCTTATTTTGCTGTTACTAATGTTTATAATATTATAGTAATCATAATGTTTATAATTAAAATAACACCATCGACATTCATAGCACTAGTAAAAAATACGTTTTTTCCGCCAATTCAAATCACACAAGGTCATCTAATTGACTCCTTTGTGGCTAAGCACTAGCAGAGCCATCTATGTGCAGAGACATTTTACAAAAATATAGAAAATGAGCACGGCATTTTCCTCATTTTTTATTCATTTTCCCTGGTGGCACTGGGTTAAAAATGTTTACAGAAAATCACAAAAATCACAAAAAATATTATATCATATCAAATATGTATGATCATAAAATTTCACGTCCAAACCTGATTCACTTTCATACACTCTAAAAAAATCATAGCCATCTAACAAAGAAATCTGAAGTAAAAGACTACCATCCAAGTGCCAATCTGTCAACATAAATCTTGAATTTGAAAATGACATACTTTTGAAAGACAAGTGGCTGGTGATGGAATGGGGTTTCTCCATTTCATCCCGAGAGCAAACACCAATAAAAGCAGTGGTTTCAAAAAGTGTAAATGAGTGAACCCAGGGCAAGGCAAATAGGCCATGGCAGCAGTTTTTTGAGACTCAAAAGATGTTATCATTGCAGGGGACTAAGAGGAGCAGAGAACAATTTTCTAAACATACTATGAAACACTTTTAACCTTCTGGCTTTGAGGCAACAAAAATCCGACCGTAAGTTTGTATGGACAGGACAAGAAAAAGAACAAGAGGGTGAAAATCACAAGGAGGAAGAAAATCAAACAAGTCATGGAATAATGCTAATTACATATGCATCCGCTTTAAACTCTATGCTCAGTACTAAAATTCTATGCACAAGCTTCCGCACCAAATACCGAATTCTGGCTTTTGAACACAAAAATAAACATGGGTAGTTATGATCATGACAAACTGTTTCATAGTTTCAAAATGAATGGACAGAATGTTATTTCCTAATGTGCCTGTAAACCTGCACAACACTGTCTTGGAAGAATGGGAAATAGAAATCTAATGAAGGCATCTCTCCCTACACAACTTGTTACACTCAACTAAATGATTACATAATTATTGTTTTTCATTCTTCCACAAACTCTAAAGGCTACCTAATCTATGATAAATTAATGCCATCTTTAAACTATAGCACAACCCACACACTCACTCACTGTGTGGTATAGTGATTGCTAAGCTCTGTCTTAGTTGCAGTTATATATATATATATATTTTTTTTTATCTGTATGCAAGTCCGCCACACCCCAAAATGGCACAGGAAAAACTTATATCGGAAGCAAAGTTCAATTATTTCATTATATCTGGTTAGTTCAATCTTCTCTTCTTTCAACAGTAAGTGAGCTTGGATTGGCTGAAGACTCTTTCATGTTGAATTCTTGCCTATATCTCAGGGATTACACAATCATAGTGTCACCACTAAACTCTGATCATAAAGCAACTAGTCTATGCCCAATCATTTTACAATCCATTTCTGAGAAATGTAACCTGCTTGTA
>NC_061819.1:40142259-40149759 GCF_019202785.1 Penaeus chinensis
TCCAAAGACGTCCAACGAATCAGACTCAGGAACTCGCCGGCCCATGAACTCCTTCCAAAGACGTCCAACGAATCAGACTCAGGAACTCGCCGGCCCATGAACTCCTTCCAAAGACGTCCAACGAATCAGACTCAGGAACTCGCCGGCCCATGAACTCCTTCCAAAGACGTCCAACGAATCAGACTCAGGAACTCGCCGGCCCATGAACTCCTTCCAAAGACGTCCAACGAATCAGACTCAGGAACTCGCCGGCCCATGAACTCCTTCCAAAGACGTCCAACGAATCAGACTCAGGAACTCGCCGGCCCATGAACTCCTTCCAAAGACGTCCAACGAATCAGACTCAGGAACTCGCCGGCCCATGAACTCCTTCCAAAGACGTCCAACGAATCAGACTCAGGAACTCGCCGGCCCATGAACTCCTTCCAAAGACGTCCAACGAATCAGACTCAGGAACTCGCCGGCCCATGAACTCCTTCCAAAGACGTCCAACGAATCAGACTCAGGAACTCGCCGGCCCATGAACTCCTTCCAAAGACGTCCAACGAATCAGACTCAGGAACTCGCCGGCCCATGAACTCCTTCCAAAGACGTCCAACGAATCAGACTCAGGAACTCGCCGGCCCATGAACTCCTTCCAAAGACGTCCAACGAATCAGACTCAGGAACTCGCATAACCGAAGAAATAATCACAAACTTATTTCTCGTTTCCAACACGAACAGAACCGGACGAGAGAGAGAAAAAAAGTTCGCTCGCACCCCACTCGGCCCAACTGAGGTCCCGCCGACGCTCAGCTTCGACTCACAAAGAGAGTAAAACTTAAATATATAAATATATAAACAAATAAGAAATAAATAATAAACAAACAGCGAATAAATAAATAATAAACAAACAGTGAATAAATAAATAATAAACATTTAAATAACGAAATAATAAATTAATGAATAATTAATAATAATAATAATAATAATAATAATAATAATAATAGAATAAAAGAAAAAAGTTAACCAACTAAACAATTACATAAAATAAAATATTAAACGAACAGATTTAAAAAAAAAACAATAAAAAAGTGAAAAAAATAAAATAAATAAACAAATAAAGGATGTTGCTAGCGTGCAACGAAGGCCAACTAAACGCGCCTGACTCGCTGCCGTTGCTGCTGTGCTGCAAGGTTGCACTCCCTTCCGTCTGGGCTTTGGGCGCGGTGCCGCAAGTTGCAAGTTCCCTCCCCCGCCTGCCCTCCCAAGTTCCCTCCCCCGCCCCCTCTCCCAAGTTCCCTCCCCCGCCCCGCCCTCCCAAGTTTCCTCCCCCGCCCCCTCTCCCAAGTTCCCTCCCCCGCCCCGCCCTCCCAAGTTCCCTCCCCCGCCCCCTCTCCCAAATTCCCTCCCCCGCCCCGCCCTCCCAAGTTCCCTCCCCCGCCCCCTCTCCCAAGTTCCCTCCCCCGCGTGTGCGTGTGCATGTGTATGCATATACGTGTGCGTATGCGTGTGCGTGTGCGTCTGCGTGTGCATGCGTGTGTGTGTATGCGTGTGTGTATGTATGCTTGTGTATGCGTGTGCGTGTGTATATGCGTGCGTATGCGTATGCGTGTGCGCGCTTGCGTTTGCATGCGTGTGCATGTGTATGCGTGTGCGTGTGTGCGCACGCGCACGAAATGCATATAAATCAGTAACGTTATCACAGTATTAACAGTAAACACTTCTCCCCACCGCCGCCACTCCCTGGGAATCTTTGAATTCATAGTAGTAACACGATTATAATCACCAGGCGCTCTCTCTCTTTTCCGTCGCCACTTACATAACGCGTAAATTGAACTTATATCTGCGTCGGTCTAAGTAACGGGTCTCTCTTTGTCTTTGTCTTCGTCTTTGTCTTGTCTTTTCCTCTCTCCTCTCTCCTCTTCTCTTTCCCTCTTCTCACATCTCTTTCCCTCTTCTCTCTTCATCACTCCCCTCTCCCCTTACCTCCCTCTCCCTCCCTTCCGTTGTGCCTCCTTCCCTCCCGCCCTTTTTCCTTCCCTCACTCTCACTCTAACTCACCGCTTGTTCTTACTTACTCTAGTGTAACAATCGCCGTGTTACCCCATCCCCAAGTATTTTCAATTAGTCGTTTTATTAGTCAAACAATCTATCGGGTCCATCCATCATTTGAAAACCACCTCCACTGGTCTATTCATCGCGTTTATTCTGTATTTAACGAACGCCATTGGGGCATTCCTTAGTTTCCGTCGTCTACGCTATTTATAGATTCACGATGACGCAACGCCCTCGAACTATTTCGTCATTTCCCTGTCGCTTCTTCACCACCGTCATTCACATCGATCATGTCCCCAATTCATCAACATTCCGCTCCCGGTCATCATGCGCGGCGGCAGGCAAAGGCCCGACAACTCCGACTTCATCACGCAAGCTTCATTACGACTGGAGGCTGAAGGCAGAGACTGAGTCCACTTAGACGAGAGCGACCCACTGATAGAGGTCGGCTCTTTCGAAACACGCGCCCTAGGCGGGTGCCTTACCTCGGCCGCGGCTCGCTCTTGTGGCTCCCTCCTGCACATGCCCCGCCGTCTCACTCACCTGCAACAAAACAAGGGAAGAGTTAACATTTTGTCCTGGGATTAACGTGTGTGTGTGTGTGTGTGTATGTGTGTGTGTGTGTGTGTGAGTGTGTGTGTGTGTGTGTGTGTGTGTGTGTGTGTGTGTGTGTGTGTGTGAAAAAAATAAAAAATCATCCTATGAAGATATTACAAGAAGACTAAGGCATAGCAAGGGGACAGGGGAGAGACAAAGGTCCTGCGAGGAAGGGCGGGGCGGGTGCGCCGCGGCCTCGAGGAGCCTGTCGCCGCGCCACGGGTCGCCGTCTCACCTCGCGAGTCGTCTTCGTCGACGTGCAGCAGGACGGTGTACACCTGAGCACAGCAGGGGGGCGTGGCGAGAGTCAGCGCAAATAGAAAGGGGGCCAGAAGCCACACCCACGAGCGGCCGGAGGACTCCTGAGGCCTCGGCGCCGCGCGGAAGGGTGCAGTGGGGCGGCCGGGGGGGGCGGGGGTTACGGAGGGCAGCGCCGGCATCCTGGCTAGCGCTCGCGAGCAATTCCGTCCAACGCAGCTTTCGCACGGACTCTGTCGAGCATTACGCCACGCGGTGCAGAAGCCAGCGTCATGCAGCCGTGCACGCCTTCGAGAGGACCGCGCTTTTTCGCAATGCTCACAAGTCACTGAGGGATTAAAAGAGTAACACTCGCATCATCTGCTCGTCCGCCGCAAAAAAACACACGCTCAGTTTGGCATCGCCCCGCCCGTTCCCGGGACTGGAGGCATTGAAAGGGACTGGCCATTTCGATCCCGCACGAGAGCACCCCAGGCATCTCGTCCGATAGCTGAGAGGCGGGGGGGGGGGGGGGGGGGTCTAGGGAGCCAGTCAGGCAAGAAGCTACGGCCCGCTGCCTCTATGTGCATACGGAATGATGCCTCCCCGCATTATTTGCCCAAGACTTCAAGTCCCTTGTTATTCTAAAGTGCAATGAGGTTAAAAGCCGGTCCACCTCCCCCCACCTCTCTCGCCAGCTCTTTCACCCGTCCTACAGCCCGCCAGTCTCCCTCCCCCCCTCCGTTGTCTGTCTGTTTTGTCTATGTCTGTCTGTCTGTCTGCCTGCTTCTATCTGCCTGTCTGTTTTGTCTGTCTGTCTGTCTATCTGCCTGTCTGTTTTGTCTGTTTTGTCTGTCTGTCTGTCTCCTTCTGCCTGTGTCTGTCTGTCTGTCTGTCTGCCTGCTTCTGTCTGTCTGTCTGCCTGTCTGTTTTCTCTGATTGTCTGTCTGTCTACTTTTGTCTATCAGTCTGTCTGTCTGTCTGCTTGTCTATCTGTCTGCTTCTGTCTGTCTCTCTGTTTGCTTCTGTCTGTCTGTCTGCTTCTGTCTGTCTGTCTGCTTCTGTTTGTCTGTCTGTCTGTCTGCTTCAG
Organism: Penaeus chinensis; assembly: GCF_019202785.1. Lineage (NCBI taxonomy): Eukaryota > Metazoa > Arthropoda > Malacostraca > Decapoda > Penaeidae > Penaeus > Penaeus chinensis. The sequence goes on from NC_061819.1 coordinate 40,146,221, forward strand.
TCTGTCTGTCTGTCTGTCTGCTTCAGTCTGTCTGTCTGCTTCAGTCTGTCTGTCTGTCTGCTTCAGTTTATCTGTCTGTCTGCTTCAGTCTGTCTGTCTGTCTGCTTCAGTCTGTCTGTCTGCTTTAGTCTGTCTGCCTGTCTGCTTCAGTCTGTATGTCTGTATCTATCTGTCTGTCTGCTTCAGTCTGTCTGTCTGTCTGATTCAGTCTGTCTGTCTGTCTGATTCAGTCTGTCTGTCTGTCAGATTCTGTCTGTCTGTCTGCTTCAGTCTATCTGCTGCCTGTCTGTCTGTCTGCTCAGTCTGTCTGTCTGTATCTATCTGTCTGTCTGCTTCAGTCTGTCTGTCTGTCAGATTCTGTCTGTCTGTCTGTCAGATTCTGTCTGTCTGTCTGTCTGCTTCAGTCTGTCTGTCTGTCTGTCTGCTTCAGTCAGTCAGTCTGTCTGTCTGTCTGCTTCAGTCTGTCTGTCTGTCAGATTCTGTCTGTCTGCTTCAGTCTGTCTGTTTTTCTGCTTCAGTCTGTCTGTCTGTCTGCTTCAGTCTGTCTGTCTGTCTGCTTCAGTCTGTCTGTCTGTCAGCTTCTTTCTTCTTCTTTCTCTCTCTCTCTCTCTCTCTCTCTCTCTCTCTCTCTCTCTCTCTCTCTCTCTCTCTCTCTCTCTCTCTCTCTCTCTCTCTCTCTCTCCCCCCTCATTCCACAAATCACTAACTCCCCCCTGCCCCCTCTCCCTCTCCCTCCCTCCCTCCCTCTCCCACCGTCAGTAGGAAGGCGCATCGGCCACATCCAATTCATTCAACAAAACGAAGTGCAGAACTGAATCGCTGCCACACATTCCGGGGACGAGAAACTAAACAAAACGGATTCGGAAGACATGGACTGAAGAGAAAGAAAGAAAGAGCGGAAAGAGGGGTGTGTGTGCGTGAGTGAGGCAGAGAAAGAGAGACGGAGAGAGGAAGGGAAGGAAGGAGGGAAGGAAGGAGAGGAGGAAGGAGGGAAGGAAGGAGAGAAGGAAGGAGAGGAGGAAGGAGGGAAGGAAGGAGAGGAGCAAGGAGGGAAGGAAGGAGAGAAGGAAGGAGAGGAGGAAGGAGGGAAGGAAGGAGAGAAGGAAGGAGAGGAGGAAGGAGGGAAGGAAGGAGAGAAGGAAGGAGAGGAGGAAGGAGAGGAAGAAGGAGAGGAGGAAGGAGAGAAGGAAGGAGAGGAGGAAGGAGGGAAGGAAGGAGAGGAGCAAGGAGGGAAGGAAGGAGAGAAGGAAGGAGAGGAGGAAGGAGGGAAGGAAGGAGAGAAGGAAGGAGAGGAGGAAGGAGGGAAGGAAGGAGAGAAGGAAGGAGAGGAGGAAGGAGGGAAGGAAGGAGAGAAGGAAGGAGAGGAGGAAGGAGAGAAGGAAGGAGAGGAGGAAGGAGGGAAGGAAGGAGAGGAGGAAGGAGAGAAGGAAGGAGGGAAGGAAGGAGGGAAGGAAGGAGAGAAGGAAGGAGAGAAGGAAGGAGAGAAGGAAGCAGAGAAGGAAGCAGAGAAGGAAGGAGGGAAGAAAGGAGGAAAGGAAGGAGAGAGGGAAGAAGAGAAGGAAGGAGAGAAGGAAGGAGAGAAGGAAGGAGGGAAGGAAGGAGAGAAGGAAGGAGAGAAGGAATGAGGGAAGGAGGGAAGGAAGGAGAGAAAGAAGGAGAGAAGGAAGGAGGGAAGGAAGGAGGGAAAGAAGGAGGGAAGGAGGGAAGGAGGGAGGGAGGGAGGGAGGGAGGGAGGGAGGGAGGGAGGGAGGGAGGGAGGGAGGGAGAAAGAAAGGGTCAGAGGGAGGGGTGGAAGAGAGGGAGAGAAGGAACGAAGGAAGGAGGGAGAGCGGAAGGGGCGGAGAGATAAAGGGAAAAGAGGGAAGGAAGAAGGTAGGGAGAGAGGGAGGGAGGTAGGGAGAGAAGGGAAAGAGGGGAGTGATGAAGAGAAGAGAAGAGAAAAGAGGACAGGAGAGGAGAGGAGAGAGAGAGAAAGGGGGGGGGGGGGAGGAAATTGCGAAGCTAGAGAGAGGAAAAGGCGAGGAAGGAGAGAGGAAGAAGAGGGGGAGGGAGGAAAAGAAAAGATGGAGAAGAAAAGAAGAGGAAAGGAAGGAGAGAAAACAATGAGGAGGAGGAGGAGGAGGAGGAGGAGGAGGAGGAGGAGGAGGAGGAGGAGGAGGGGGAGGAGGAGGGAGAGGAGGAGGAGGGAGAGGAGGAGGGGGGGAGGAGGAGGGAGAGGAGGAGGGGGGGGGGAGGAGGAGGAGGAGGAGGAGGGGGAGGAGGAAAATGAGAATAATAGGAAGGAGGAGTAGGAAGAGAAGGAAAAGAGGAAGGAGAATGAGAAAGGATAAGGAGAAACACAGCGGGATGCGCCATTCTAAGCAACAGCATCAACCACTTCATTCCAGACCAGGGAATGCAATTAGCTGCATGAACAATAGTACAAATAATAGTAAATAGTAAATAGAATAAATGGGAAAATAGCAAATCGAAAAACAGAAAAACCGAATTGCAAAATGTGTAAGCAAAACGGCAAAATCGTCAATACACAAACCACTTTCGATTTAAGGCGCGTTTTATTTATTCATTTACTTCCTTCAATCTGACTTGACTTAATGCCGTTCGGGATAACAATGGCGACAGATAAAAACACATAACAAGCGGATGAATACCCGCCTTGCAATGGCCAAGCGGACGCCCCGTGTGACGTCAGCACGTGACTTTTAAGAAGTTCCTTTGGAGCGCTGATAAGGCGGACGGTGCGTGTTCGTTCTCGCTCTCTGTCTGCCTCTGTCTGCCTCTGTCTCTCTGTCTGCCTCTGTCTGCCTCTGTCTGCCTCTGTCTCTCTGTCTGCCTCTGTCTGCCTCTGTCTGCCTCTGTCTCTCTGTCTGCCTCTGTCTCTCTGTCTCTCTCTACATATGTATCCCCCTTTCTCCTCTCTTTCTCTTCCTCTCACTCTCCCCCTCTCCCTCTTCTTTTATGTCTGACTAACTGACTGACTCTCGCCGCCAGTCAATTTGTCAATGTATGTGTGCGTGTGCGTGCGTCAGTCCGTCTGTCCGTGGGTGGTTTGCGTCTATATGTATGCGTATGTGTGGGTCTGTGGGCGTCTCTCACTCTCTCACTCTCTCACTCTCTCACTCTCTCACTCTCTCACTCTCTCGTAATCTGGAACTTGGCTGAATAAGCATTTCAATCCGAAGAAATCAATTTGCAACGAGTCCGGTGCCAAATGCGAGAGTCCAGTGCCATATGCGAGAGTCCAGTGCCACATGCGAGAGTCCAGTGCCACACGCGAGCGTACCGTGCCACACGCGAGTGTTGTGCCTTACTGGTGTCTGGTGCCACACAAAGAGTCCGGTGCCACACGCGAGCGTACCGTGCCACACGCGAGTGTTGTGCCTTACTGGTGTCTGGTGCCACACAAAGAATCCGGTGCCACACGCGAGCGGCACCCTGATCCTTGCCCACACGAATACCCAACAAACAAACGGCGCCCAAACGCTCACGCACGCCCACGAATGGGCAGGCGACAGAACGGACAAAACACAAGCACAAAC
>NC_061819.1:40154759-40159759 GCF_019202785.1 Penaeus chinensis
GCTCAGCAATGCAATTGGACCCAACCCAGACCAATCCCTTGAGGAGAGGAGAGGAAAGGAGAGGAGAGGAGAGGAGAGGAGGAGAGGGGGAGGGGAGGAGGGGAGGGGTGGAGGGGGGTGGTGAGTGGGTGATGATTGATGTGAGTGAGTGAGTGCGAGAGGGAAAGAAAAAACAATTTCTATTCCAACCCATAACAACAACCCCAAAAGAAAAAAAGAAAAGGGAGAAATAACAAAAAAGAAGAGTGAATTAATGAATAAAATCGTGTGGTGAAAGCAGCTCCTAAATCCTGCTAACCCAGATAACATACAGTCATATTAATTGGCCCTATCATTTGGGCGTTTTAGACGGAATGCGAAATATGTTTAGCAAGAGTTTTTACCCGTGACTGTGCATTGCAACACGCCTGCAAATGACATTAATACAACATTATTCCTGTTATAATTGTTTTTTTCATATAATGGGAAAATTCATCATCAAATACCATTCATTATGTTTTATGTCCACCTAACTGCAAAATATAAATGTACAATGAACATCACTGAATGAACTTTCACGTTGTCCTAGTCACTGAAAAGGCAAAGCCAGACTGTTGCAATCCACTAAATTACTTTCTTCTCTTTCTTAAAGGGCTTAACTTTTTTCTTTATTCCTTCCTCGGGGGAAGAAATCTTCGCTATCCTTTTTTCTTTACTTTTCTTGGGTCTTCTATCCTTTCTCCCTTCCAACTCTTTTTTCCCTCCTTTTTCTCTCTTTTTTTAATGCTTTCTTTTTTCCTCTGCCCCCTCTTCTCTTTCTCCCTTCTCCCTTCTCTTTCTCCCTTCTCACCTCTCCTTTTTTTCTCCCCTCTCTCTTCTCTCCCTTTCCCCTCTCTCTTCTCTCCCCCTCCCTCTCTCTTTTCCTTTCCCCTCTCTCTTTTCCCTTCTCCCCTCTCCTTCTCTCCCTTTCCACCCTTCTCTCTTCTCTCCCCTTCCACCCTCTCTCTCTCTCCCCCCCCCTCCCTCCTCTCCCCTCTTTTCCTCTCTCTCTCTTTCTCCCTCTCTTTTTTCTCTTTCTCTCTTTTCTCTTATTCCTCTCTTTTCCCCCTCTCTCTTTCCCCTCTTCTCTCTCCCCCTCTCTCTTCCCTCCACCTCTCCCTCTCTCTTCTCCCTCTTCTCTCTCTCCCTCTCTCTCTCTCCCTTCTTCTCTCTCCCCCCCTCTCTCTCTCCCCTCTCTCTCTCTCCCCTCTCTTCTCTCTCCCCTCTCTTTCTCTTCCCTACTCTCTCTCTCTTCCCTCTCTCTCTCTCTCCTCTCTCTCTCCCCCTCTCCTCTTCCCCCTCCTCTCTTCTCCCCCTCTCCTTCTCTTCCCCCCTCTCTTCTCTCTCCCATCCTCTCCTTCTCTCCCCCTCTCTTCTCTTTCCCCTCTCCCTCTTTCTCCCCTCTCCTCTCTTTCCCCCTCTCCTTTTTTCTCCCCTCTCCCTCTTCCCCCCTTCTTATCTCTATCTCGGGCCCCCTTTCTGTTCCCTCTCTTTCTCTCTCTCTCTCTCTTCTCCTCTCTTTCTCTCTCTTCTCTTCTCTCTCTCTTTCTCTCTCTCTCTCTCTCTTCTTCCTCTCTCTCTCTCTCTCTCTTCTCTCTCGCTCTCTCTCACTTCTCTCTCTCTCTCTCTTCTTTTTCTCCTCTTCTCTCTCTCAATGTCTCTGTCTCTCTCTCAATGTCTCTTCTCTTTAATGTTTCTTCTCTCTCAAGTTCGTCTCTTCTCTTCTCTTCTCTATTCTATCTCTTCTTTCCTCTTATTCTATTCGGGCTCTGTCTCTGTCTCTGTCTCTGTCTCTGTCTCTGTCTCTGTCTCTGTCTCTGTCTCTGTCTCTGTCTCTGTCTCTGTCTCTGTCTCTGTCTCTGTCTCTGTCTCTATCTCTATCTCTATCTCTATCTCTATCTCTATCTCTATCTCTATCTCTCTCTCTCTCTCTCTCGCTCGCTCTCGCTCTCGCTCTCGCTCTCGCTCTCGCTCTCGCTCTCGCTCTCGCTCTCGCTCTCGCTCTCGCTCTCGCTCTCGCTCTCGCTCTCGCTCTCGCTCTCGCTCTCGCTCTCGCTCTCTCTTTCTCTTTCTCTTTCTCTTTCTCTTTCTCTTTTCTCTTTCTTTCTCTCTCTCTCTCTCTCTCTCTCTCTCTCTCTCTCTCTCTCTCTCTCTCTCTCTCTCTCTCTCTCTCTCTCTCTCTCTCCATCAATCTATCTATATCTATGTATCTATCTACCTCTATCTATCTATCTACCTCTATCTATCTACCTATATATATCTATCTACCTATATCTATCTATCTAACTATATCTATCTATCTACCTATATCTATTAATCTATATCTATCTACCTACCTATATCTCTCTCTCTCTATCTCTTTCTCCTTCTCTTTCTCTCTCTCTCTCTCTTTGTTTCTTTCTTCCACCCTCCCCCCCTCTCCCTCTCCCTCTCCCTCTCTCTCTCTCTCTCTCTCTCTCTCTCTCTCTCTCTCTCTCTCTCTCTCTCTCTCTCTCTCTCTCTCTCTCTCTCTCTCTCTCTCTCTTTCTCTTTCTCTTTCTCTTTCTCTCTCTATCATTATCATCATTATCATTACTAGCATTATCATTATTATCAATATCATTATCATTATTATTATCATTATCATTCCATCTGTTCTTTCATGCTGCTGTCGTTCTCCTCGTGCTACTGCTGAGCACTTCGCCAGCGACGCCACTACTGAATACTGCAAACAGTTCTTCCAATGAGCATCGGAAGGGGCTCACGGTCTCGCCTGGAGCGGCCTGTTCCTCGAAGCGACGCCCGGACCTCCCGCGGCGCGACGGGGCTCGCATGCACTCGAGGCAGCGGGGGCTGCCGCAGGTGCATGTGCGTCATGCATGACCAGGCGGCCAGTAGTAGGGGAGAGAGGGGGGAAGGGGAGGAAGGTGGGAGAGGAGGAGAGGAAGGGGGAAAGGAAAGCGGAAGAGGAGGGGGAGGAAGGTTTGGGTGTCTCCGTGGAAGTATTGCACTTGCCACTTCTTTCCAACAAGTACTCGAAGCGTCTTGTGTTCAGAGGCCTCTGCCAATTATCTTTCTCCCCACCCCCTCTCTTTCTCTTTTTCTCCCTTTTCTTTTTTTTTCTCCCTCTTTCTTTCTTTCTGTCTTTCTCTCTCTCCTCCATTCCCTCTCTCTCACTCCATCTCTCTTTCTCTTTCTTTCCCTCTCCCTTCTCTCTCCTCCTTTCCCCTCTTTCCTCACCCCCTCTCTCTCACTCTATCTATCTCTCTCTCTTTCTTTCCCTCTCTCCCTCTCCTTTCCCTCTTTTTTACTCCCTCTCTATCCTCACTGTCCCCTTCTCTCACCCCATCTCTTTCTTCCTTTCCCTCCCTCCTTCCCTTTCCTCCTTCCCCTCTTACCACCAAACTCCGCAGCCGTCCCAGTGGCGGTCCCAAGACGAGTCAAAAATAAGACCGACTCTTTTCCTCTTGGAGCGCACCTTCCCCGCTCGGACAGCCAGGTGTCAACTGCAGTGGGGGCGGGGCTGTGGGGCTGTGGGGCTGTGGGGCTGTGGGGGCGGGGCTGTGGGGGCGGGGCTGTGGGGGCGGGGCTGTGGGCCTGGAGGTGTGGGGGTTGGGCAATGGGGGGAAGGTATGGCAGCTGTGGGGAGGGGGCTGGGGGCTGTGGGGGTGGGGTTATTAAGCCATGGGGTCAGGGTTATGGCATGTGGGGTCTGGAGGTGTAGGGGGGGGGGGGGTGCTAAAACAAGGATGTCTATATGTATGAAATCAAGTGAGAGCGTTCATGCGACTGCATGGGCGTGCTTGCAAGCGTACGTGTATGGTCTGTCTAAAGGGCCGCAGGGCACGGAGCCCGAGGCGGAAGGGCATGTGGCCTGCGGTGCCAAATGGCCCGTTGCGCAACAGCTGGCACGGGATTCGTGCCCTTTGTTTTGATGACTATTGTTACTTCGGCCGCTTTTTACATATTGTTGCTACCGTCGGTGTTGCGACGCGGACGCCAAGGCGACGCTCAGGGACGCTCAGGGATGCTCAGGGACGCGCCGCCCGAGGGCAGCGCCGCGGCGGCGGGGTGTATGTAGGATGTGTGTGGGGGGTGGGAGGGGAGGGGGCAAGGCATGGATATACAATCCCACACACACACACACACACACACACACACACACACACACACACACACACACACACACACACACACACACACAAATACACAAACATTCACAACCGCCCCCCCCCCCCTACACATAAAGAGAAGGAAGCGATACAACGCAGATTCTATCAACCGCCACATCAAAGAGAAATACATATCTTCTCTAAAAGCCGGATGCCCTCGCCGATAGAAGGTCGCTTCTTTACGCCAAACATTCCTAACGAAATAGTACACATTGCCCCCTCCCCCCCACTCAAAGAAAAAAAATAGAGAGAACGGAGGACGAGATGATGAGGGGAGGGGAGGGGAGGGGAGGGGAGGGGAGGGGAGGGGAGGGGAGGGGAGGGGAGGGAGAGACGAAGGGGACGGAGAGGGGAGGGGAAGGGAGATGAGGGAGAGGGAAGGGTAAACGAGGCGAGAGGAAGGAAGGAGAAAGGAGGTGGGGGAGGGGAGGGAATGGAAGGGGAGTGGAGTGGAGGGAAGGATTAAAGCAGGCGGAGGGCAGTGGAGGGAGAAGGGATGCGTGGGAGTGGGAGCGCGAGTAGGAGAGAGGATATGGATGAGAATGAACAATGTGGGGAAAAAACATCTTATTTACTTATCTATTATCTCTGCATTTCCTTTCCTATCTACCTTGGCGTCGCTGCAAGCTTCCACATCCAAACTCACCTGCGGAAAAAAAGGAAACACAAATTACATTAACGACGACAACTGAATAAAAAGTCAGAAAAAAAAAATCAATGTTAGAAAATGCCTTGAAAAAAGAAAATTACAAAGTGAAAACCGACCCCCCAAAAGATCAGAAAATAAAATAAAAGAAAATTATAAAATAAAAAACACGAAAAAAACAAAAC
>NC_061819.1:40175066-40190774 GCF_019202785.1 Penaeus chinensis
TTTTTTTTATTTTTTTTTGTCACTGGTAAGGCTTACAAGGAATGGTACAGTAGCCAAAGCTTCAAAACTGATGACAAATATACTAAGTAAAACTTAATCGTGAGTTTTATGTTAGATTTGATATCTTTATTGCAATCATTTATTATTGTTCTTTTATAGGTCATCATTACTAACAACGATGTTAATAACATAACTAATATAATTCTACTGGTTCAATTATTTTTTCCTTTCAAAAACTACTGCAACATCTGTTTAGCACCAGAAATTTAGTGAATTGTTTGGAGTGCAGAATGCATATTTGCTTTCTGTCTATCCTTCTCCCTCTTTCCGACGACGAGGAATTTTACTGTGTCCTATATGACTGAAGCATAATTTCAATTGATTTCTTTACACAAATATAGTAAGAGTGCAACTATAAATATATGAAAGTCCAAAAAACACCCTAACCATATATAATAAAATGCCAACAGCATCTAGTGTTCCCAGGCGGTCACCCATCCAAGTACTGACCATGACCAATGTTAGGCTTAACTTCGCTGATCGGACGAGAAGCGGTGCTTTCCAACGTGGTAGATCGTTGGCATAAATTCCACCGACATTAAATATCGTAATCACTGAGATTTTCCACATTAAATGCATCAAACCTATAATTTAATATGACATTCTAGTCATATTATTGAGATCCTCCACAGTATATACATCCATCACAACTAACCAGTATCAAGGATAAGCAATGCAAATCAACGTAACCACTTTTATGCACCTCCTTAAACCTTTAAACCAATTTTTTGAAACTGTGCAACTCTGTAAAGAATGTAGGGTGCACAAGTAATGTCACTAAGAAACTGAGTAAAATGATACTGATACACGGTTATAAATCTGCACATTGTCGCCACTATAGTTACAATGTTGTTACAAAAATGCTGTTTGTTATTGGTAATTATCAGTTTTCTTTAATTGCTGTATTTCCATTATTATCTCCTTTAAATTTTATTTGTAGTAGCAGGGGATTGATTAAAAGCGATACCGATACATTGATACTTTGTTAATGCGATAACGATAACAACACATTCTCCGCCTATAAAATAATCGTGAAACCTTAGGGAAGGAAATTCCTTCTGACATGTTAAATATCTGATTTGGGTGATTTGATGTACTGCAGCAGAAGAGTGTTTTTCGCACCTGTGTATCATGCATGTTTATTTCATGTAATACAGATTACCAAATAATTTCTCATCAAAATATTACTGATGACTTGCATTACAGTAATAACAATTACACTTACAACTGGTTGGTGCGCTCATAGTGCTCAGGGTATTAATCAGAAGTTATAAAAAGCAATCCTTCATGACCACTGACAAGAGGTCCCGCGCCTCTTTCACACGTCTTCAGTGCCACTATCAACGAGTGAGAGAGAGAAAAGACACAGATAGATAGAGAAAGAGGAGGGAGAGAGGCAGACAGACAGAGAGAAATAACAAAGAAAAGGGAGATGAGAATTCTCGTTCAAATGAAAGTACGCCATGCACCGGGGTAACAAATAAACGTGGTGGAATGGGTAAGGGTAACACTTTTATTTCACCACTTTAAATATATGATGGCTTTATGTAGTTCACTATTTTCACTGACAGATCTTTGAGGTATTACAGAGCGAACGAAGCGACAGGTTTCTTGCTTACTCTTGTAAAAAATTTTAAAAATGAGTAAGGTAGATTACTAACAGTCCCTTGACTTTTTTTGCCCTGTTATAAATATGTGTAAATAACAATGAACATGAGTATCAGTAGTAACAAAATATGTAAACAAAATATGGTTATGAATATCACACTAAATAAATTCCAATATTGTAAAAAGGGATTAACATAATTTTTTACTACCATCGCCATGGCGTAGAACAAATGGAATACTTGTTTTTGAGTCCCTGTGACAACACGAATTATCAATATCTTCGTTTTTTCATATGAGATTGATATTCTTTGGTAAAATATATATTTTCCAACTTTAAATAAAATCCTAGTTAACATATTTGGGGTTAGAATGAAAGAAGCATAATTCATATTTTGCCAACAAAGGACTGGTAAATCTGCACAATATCGTCAGAAATACCTGTAAATTTCTGACGAAACAAAGTCGAAAAACCGGTCAAATACATCTCTTTTATTGTGAAGAAATTCATTCTTGTTCATATCTTTTATACAAATATATATGTACATTAATATTAATAAATCTATATGTAATTATATATATAAATGTATATTAAACATATTATATATATCAATATGTATATACACATAAAAAAAATAAAAAATATATGTATCTACATGTATATTTTATACACATTTAATATCATGAATATACAATTCCTTACATGCGTTGATTTTTATTAAACAAAATAGCAAGATTCTTCAATATAAGTTTCTTACCTTATACTTCTTATATGCACATCGATCCACTTTTATTGGTACTAAGGTTCCCATTTGTTAGCTCTGGTTTCCCTTCAAATGGATAATATTTTTGCCTTTTACTAAATACTTCCGTGGAGTGGAACAACTCGATGAGTCTTACTCAATTCTCTCTATAGCCCACTTCCCTGGGTTCAAACAAGATATAAGCTTATAATTGAAATACATAGTCTATATTTTGAGAACATAGATTTTTCATATCAACTGAGTCTTTCCATCTTGAATTTTAGAACTTAAAAATTCAATAATGAAGAAATTTATGCAAACATAAATGAGCTTTCGCACAAAAAAAAAAAAAAAAAAAAAAACAGTATAGTTGCATTAATATTCTAGCATACACACACCTCATTACATCTACATTTAGATCAACTGTTCATTATTCCTCATTAAAAGACCGATTCCACAGCACCTATAATATTGCCCAATAACCATGCATATTACTTGAATCGTAAAAATGCTTTATTGTTCCCAAAATAAAGACTACCATGATACTGATCTGGATTTTCTTCTGCATTTCGATACTTTTTACACGTTTACGATATACATCAATATCCTCGAACGAGTGATTTGTAATATTTGTGTGCTTTCGGAATAACATATCAGTGTTATCATTAGGCACTTTTCTTCCAGTGGGCTGCTTTGACAAACTAAGCTAACGAAGAAGCAAGCAGAGAAGAGCTTCATAAGTCGACAGGTGGCTAAGGATAATTTTTTGGTAAAACCAATATTGTAAGGGGGATAGCGCGAACGCAGTCCCCCGCTACCAAAAATTGCACACTCGAGTTAACCACATTTGGGTTAATCGCAGGGGTCAGCACCACCGGAGTGCAATGGTGAGCCTCGCCCTGGGAAAACCGCCTTCGTGATCACGGTATCTCCTGTGCCAGGTAAGTATGCTCTCCGAAGCCACGCATCGACCCACGCCCGCCTATACTGAGAAGTCTACGCGCACTACAATATTGTATACAAATATCACAGTTTGATTTTTTTTTATTTTTTTTTGTTGGATTTCTTGGCTATCAACCAGCGGCACATGGCCAAGGTTATTAAGCCAATGGATCCTATTTATTCTATCAATCTATATAAGGTCATAAAGTTTTGTCTCCCTTAGAAAAGCAATTACTTTAGTTATTATTTTTTCATTATCGGATAATAGATTTGATGTTGCGAATGGTATATTGTTTATTCTGCAGTAATTTTTATGGTTTGTCTGTTATTATTGAATTTATGGCAGGTTATGAGGATATGGGCTATTGTAAGATGGCTTGTGCAATGGGGGCATTGTGGAGGGAATCTTTTTTCGATGTATGGTGTGAGGTGGGTGAGTCTTGTGGCGTTTGTTCTTAGGCGTGCCAACACCACCTCTTCTCTTCTTTCTCTTCTGTGGGAGGTGTCCCACGGCTCTATTGTGTTCTTGATTTTGTTTGTGAGTTGGAGGTTGGTCCACTCACTTTGCCACAGGAGATGTATTTTTGCTTTTATAAGAGACACAAAACACCTGAGATCTGTACGAATTATGGTAATGTCCAAATCGTCAGTTGACCCGGCTAATTTGTCAGCCTGTTCATTGCCATGGATACCAGAGTGGCCTGGTACCCATATTAGCTTGATTGATTTATTGGCACCGTGTAACTTACGAATGATATTACCCAGCAATTCATTTTTAGTGGTTTCTAAGGATTTAATAGCTTTAAGTGAACTTAATGAATCGGAGAAAATAACTATTCTATCGTGGGTCGTCGATAGAGCAAAATCAATAGCTTTGTCAATGGCAAAAAGTTCAGCAAGAAAAATCGATGTATGATTCGGCAGTCTAAACTTTAGTTCACATTCAGTCGACCATACACCCGCACCCACACCCCTCATTTGTCTTGGAGCCGTGTGTATATATCAAAAAAGGATAAATGCTTAATAAGGATCTCTCTAAACCGCTGGCGTACCTCACCCTCCGGCGCCATGGCCTTAGCTGATGGAAGCCAAGCTTCCATGATGGAAAAATTGGGTGTTTCCCATGGCGCTATGTTTGACTGAACCAGGGTATCAATAGTAGAGAGATCTATACCGACTTTCTCGACGAGGTCGTGGAGTCTTGTGGCAAAGGGCCTAATGCCTCCATTGCCATTGGGATGGCTCGGGTATCGAGCCACCTTAGCGGCATAGGTCAGGGCTAATTGGCCGCGTCTGAGTCGGAGGGGAGGTACTCCTGACTCCACCTCAAGACGCTCGATCCGAGTGCACTTCAGGGCTCCAAGACACACACGTAAACAGGCATTCTGCACAGCATCCAATCCTTTCAAACTTGTTTTCGATGCCGAATCATACACGATTGACCCATAATCTACTTTAGACCTAACCAGGGCTTTATATATCATTAGCAAAGACTTCCTATCAGCTCCCCATTTATTACCAGCAATGCACTTTAATAAATTTAGTGCTCTTTGACATTTATTCTTTAACTGACCAATGTGGTCTTTCCAATTAAGTCTACAATCAAAGAGTAGACCAAGAAATCTAGCAGAATTTTGAATGGGTATTGGGTGGTTATCTAAAGTTAGTCTGATATTTGGTATCTTTCTATGTGAAAAAATTACCCCAATACTCTTTCTAATGGAAAACTTAAAACCCCACTGGAGGCCCCAGTTATGAATCATATCCAATGCGAGTTGGATACGATTTGCCGAGAACTCTGCATTGTTGCTGGAATGCCACAATGCACAATCATCGGCGTACAGTGAGTATTTAAGATTTCGAGGGGGAGCTGGTAGGATGTCATTAATCATACATAGAAATAATGTTGGCGACAAGACACTTCCTTGTGGGACCCCGTTTGCCTGGACAAAAATGTCCGAAAAAGTGACATTGTCGGCAAAAAGTTTGACAGAGAACGTTTTGTCAGAAATGAAATTTTGAATAAAACAAGGCAAGTTTCCACGTAATCCGAAAGCTTAAAGTTTTCTGAGTAGGCCATATCGCCATGTCATGTCGTAGGCTTTTTCTATATCTAAAAATACTGAAATCAAAAAATCTTTTTTGGCAATTGCCTCTTGAATATGACTGTCCAGCTTTACTAGTTGATCGAGAGTTTGGCGTCCCTTTCCTAAGCCGCACTGCTCGTCAACTAGTAAATTACTGCTATTTAAAAAATGCAATAGCCTACTATTAACAATTCGTTCCATGACCTTGCATAAGCAACTTGTCAACGCAATTGGTCGGTAGGAGATGGCAGTTCTGGGATTACCCCCTCCTTTCAATACAGGAATGATGTGGGCGAAGTGCCATGAGTTTGGAAAAGTGTGGCTTTTCCAAATTTCATTGTACACTTCTAGCAACTTAATCATGTCATCATGATTAAGATGCTTCATCATCTCATATCGAATCTCATCGGGGCCCGGGGATGTTCCTCTACAGGCTTCTAGGGCTCGGACAAGCTCATTCATTGTTAGGTCTTTATTATAATCAAAGTCATCTCCTGTGGCAAAGTGAATAGGCTGCAGCTCAGCGGCTTCCTTGGTGGGCAGGAAAGCAGGATGGTAGTTTGCTGAGCTGCTTGTATAAGAGAACTGCCTGGCGAGTACATTAGCAATGTCTTTTGGTGAATCGAAATTTGTTCCCTCGTGGATGATGTTTTTAATTTTGCAGGATGTTTTGTTTTTATTAATTTTTTTGACAGTGGACCAAACCTCTGATATTTTTGTATTACTATTGATTGTAGAGACAAAGCTACGCCAGGAGTCTCTTTTAGCTTGTCTAATTACTCTACGAGCCCTAGCTCTTGCTAGTTTGTAGTTGCAAAAGTTCTCATTATTGATGTTATTTTTGAAAAGCCTGTAGGCCTTATTGCGTCGGCACAGCGCCCTGCGGCAATCTGGTGTCCACCATGGAACTCTATGCTTAACGCTATCTGTCGAAGTTTTAGGAATGGATAGCAAAGCTGCTTCTAAAATCGAATTCTGAATATTGTTTACTTTATCATCAATGGTTTCTCCAACAAGTTCGAGCTTGACGCTCCTTGTGAAGGCGACCCAGTCTGCTCTTTTTACGTTAAATTTAGGCGCTGAAGGCGTTCTTGCTGTGTCGCATGAATATTTAATCAAAATAGGAAGATGATCGCTTCCCAACGAGTCGTCAATGGTGTGCCACAGGCACTTGGCTGCTACTGATGATGAGACCAGTGATAAGTCTATAAAGCTCAAATTCCCGGTATTATCGTCTACCCGTGTTGGGCTACCATCGTTCAGAAGGACTAAATCAGAGTCGTTAATCAGCTTAACTACTTGCTCACCTCTATCATCCGCCCGCAGGGAACCCCATAATGTATGATGAGCATTAAAATCACCTAAAATTACTTTATTTTGTGGCAGACTATCCTGAAGAGCAAAGAGCTCATCATAAATTACCACTTTATCAGGGGGACAATAAACCGAACATGTAGCCAGATACGTGTTATTGATTTTTACTTTGCATGCGACAACCTCCAAAGTAGAATCAATAAATACTTCTGTAAAAGGGAGGCTTTGGTGGATGTACATGGCGACTCCGCCTCCACCCCTACCCTCACGATCCTTCCGACACAAATGGTAGTTTCTGAGTGATACGACCTCGTCGCAGACGAGGTTGTTTAAGTGTGTTTCTTGTAAGACTATAATATCGGGAGCATAGGACGAGGCTAATAATCTGAGGTCGTTTACTTTAGATCTAATACTTCGACAGTTCCATTGTATAATGGTTAACGCGATGATTACGTTTTATGGGGGTTTGGAAGTGCCTTGTCCGCCAGTTTTAATTTTCTTTTTCTGGGAGGGAGGTTCGTCCTCCTCTCCCTCGCTACCCAGGGGCCTTCCATGGGTATTTTTGGAGACAGTAGCCTCCATGTCCTGCGTCTCGCTGCCAGGGAGACGCCCGGTGGAGGATGATCTACTTCGAGAAGCAGACCAAACACCAGACGAAGTCCTAGCAGGAGCCGCCTGGACGAGAAGGTGCGATCCAGACTGTGTTTTGGTATCATCCTCCTTATGATGCTGCTGCTTTTGCTGGGTTGATTCAGCAATTTGTTGAATTGTATCTTTCAATTCTTTGATTTGACTCATTAATTCCTTGACCGTTTCCTTTAATTCAGCAATTTCTTTATCCTTAGCTGCAAGTTCCTGACTGATGCCGTTTGCACTGGAAGTGTTGTTAGTTGCTGCTGAGGCGTAGGAAGTATTGGGTTTGCTGGTCAAACCTTCAACTTTCCTCTTGGCTTCACGGTAACTAACATCATGTCCTCTCATGTATGCTAATATTTCAGTCTCCTTCTTCAAGCTGCTGCACTCGGCAGAGCCAGATTGATGGGGACCTCCACAGTTAGCACACTTGAGCGAAGTCTCAGTACATACAGCAGTGTCATGATCTCCAGTACATTTACCACAAGTAAATTTATTGGTATCCTTATCATTGCATCGTAATGAGGTGTGTCCAAATTTTTGGCATCTATTACAGCGCATAGGTTTTTGAATGTAAGGTCGCACTTGGACACGTTCATATCCAACCGTGACATACTCAGGAATTTTACTTGAAGCAAAGGTCAAAAAGCACAATCCGGTTTTTGTTCGCACATTCCCGTCTTTCTTGGTCATGCAGTTCACGTCCACTACGCTTTGGTCCTTCATATTTTCCAGAATTTCACTCTCCTCCATTGTCCTCAAATCCCTGCTAAAGATTACTCCCTTGCAGGTATTGGGGCCAATGGGGATAGTTACGTTGACCTTCAAATCATGAATTTGCGTCAGTTTAAGCAAGTCCTTAATCTGGGAGTTGAATTGCACTTTTACAAGGAGGCTACCATCTCGCAATTTCTTGACAAAATCAAAATCGCCGTCCACTTGACCATCAAGGACCTTCTTGATGATGAAGGGGCTCACATTCAAAAGCGATTGATTTTCATTCACGCATTTGACAGTCAGATACCTTGCATTCTGTGGAGGGATGGAAAAGAATCGTCGTTCACGTTTGTCAGCAGTAGGGGTTCCGTTGTTCAAGGTCGCATTAGTCTTAGAGGAGTCATGGGTCGTCCCCCCTCCTTGAGGAGGAGGAGGGTTAGCCGAGGAATCGCACATGCTGGGTATCGGACCGAGTCCGACCCCTGGGCCCGTGCCCGTTGTCCTGAAGGGACCAGTTAACCCTTAACTATCGTTGAACAACCTAACAGCAATAGCTAAGAGAAGAGTGTGGCAGTTTCCGTCCTCTACCCCCCCAGTGGAAGCCTGGTTGCGTTCTCCAGTACCACAGAGGGATCGAGTTATGTGGAAGACACCTCCTTACCGCCGAACTTGCCTAGTGCGAAGGGCGGTAATTCGATGCCCACCCCCCAAGCGAATACGGGAGCCCACAAGGGTACTCCGGTAGGCTCAGGGAAGTCACATGAAGAGAGGAAGAGAATTTAGAATAAAGAAAAAGTGCGCCCAAAGGACGCCCCAGACTACTGGGCCTCCCTACCCAGGGGTCAAAGCCCGTAAGGGCTGCCCTGGTGTAGAAGAGAGCTGCGGGTCTGAGGTGGGGTGCTGACTACGCCTACTGTAGTCTCGTGTGACCTGCAAAATCAATGCACTGAAGGTGCAGGCAAAGCACAAAATGCTGAAAAAATCAGATTTACTCTACGTAAATTACGTTAAAAAACTCGGAAGCAATAGCGCCGAGCGAGACGAGAGGCCCCGGACACCAGGGTAGCTCCTGTGGCACAAGGCTTGGGTCTATTGCTGCTGCGTCTGAAAAGAGAGAGGTCCGAGCTGGTCAAAGTCTCGTACACGAGTGGCGCGTTTGATTTTAGTTTTCCGAAAAAACTCCTAGTGAATGAAACACATTACAAAACAGTGTTTAGAAACAAAACGTTCATTTACAAGGCATTGAATGTAAATTACCCATTACATATCGTAGAGTGAATGTTTTTTTTTGTTTTTTTTGTGGCATTAATTTTATCATTCTATATGACATACGTATAGCCATGTACGCGCACTCACACTCATACACACACATATCCATCGAATCCATCCACACATGCATAAATACAGATGGATATACATGTTCGCATAAATGCAATATTGAGATGAATATACATATTTGCATATATATAATATATGATTTTAATGCTCATTTAGGTATGCACTAGATCTCCATTATATTACGCTAGGCTAATATCATATGGGAAGTATAATCAAATTTAGTAAATTGTATTTATGGCAGGTTTAAAGATTTTTTACCAATAGAAAACGTACAAGTCGTTTTTACGGGTATACTTGCGTAAACATTATGTGGTCGTTTACTTTTATGAAAAAATAAATATGTACACACATACATGATATATATATATATATATATTTACACAGTATGTTTACGAACGTGAGTGTCTATAAGTGCGGCCGTGCATATGTATGCGGACATGTGAGGTGCGCTTATTAGTGTGGGCGTGCGGCAGTTGGTTAAAAAGCTAAAAGTTTTTGCCCACATGTACTTTCTTTAGAGTCCGATGAAGTTATCCAACGTTGAAAATCCTAGCAACAGTTTTTTTCGAATTTTCATATAGGAAACATTCTCATATGGCAATCAAGATTTAAATAATTTCCAACGTCATGTCGTTTACGCCCTGCTATCTATAAAGAACTTCACTAGCAAGTCCACAGAAACATTTTCTAGGACACACTTTCAACTTTCTTTCAGTATCGCTTCTCGGCCTTTTGGCTAAGATCAAAGTGTAGTATCTGTTCTTATCAGCTTAATATCTGATACGATCCCCATGTGGGATCTACGATATTAAACTGATTTTTGGAAAATGGCGAAGTGCTAGGGGCTTGCTCCACCTTTGCCGCGGATCGGCCCGGTATTGCAGTACCTCCGGGATTGGTCCACTCCCTCCGGGGAGGATATCATTCCAACAAATTAAAATTATTAAAATTTGCAGGACACCAAAGTCCACTCTGTAAACAGGAGTCGGTGGCGCTTTCCTACAACGTTGTCGAGAATCGGCCAGGTAATACAGTACCTTCAAACCTGTTCCATTCCCACCGAGGATTTTAATCAAAACCTTGTATAAACTTTTCGGATAACATTATATGTCGGTCGCGTGATTTCTGTTAAAAAATAACGGAAAAATGTCACACCGATTTCTAGTGGTTTACTACACCTTAGCCAATAAAATAAAAAATAAAAATACACTCCATGACAGACTCAAACATTACGCGGATAATCCACAGAATCAAACCATTAGACCACTAAACAGAATTGATTAGTTTGATATGCTATACTTGTCACATCATGTTCAGCGAGTTAAGCTTAACATTGAATATTTGACAAATTTACGATTTCATACCACTTTGCCTGGATTTCCAGGTGATTACTATTCTGTACTAAGACGAAATTTCTCTTAATGTTCTACTAATCAATTTACACATTTTTATCCTCTACTGTAAGGATGCTTGGTAATACATAATTACGATTCGTGTCCGATGTTAAGCACGATTTCAGGTTCATTCATACCTTTACAATATTCCTGCTACCAAGTCTCATATTTACATGAAGTAAAACAGGGGGTACAGAACTCAAGAATAGTAATAGTAATAAAGGGTCCTTCCGGGGGTACAGAACTCAAGAATAGTAATAGTAATAAAGGGTCCTTCCGTCACCTGGACTTCCTGTATAAAATTAAATTCCAGCATTTATTTTGTCCAGGTCCGGAAAATCTTGAAAAATGAATTTTCAAAAGGAAATCTTGGAAAAGTCATGGAAATTTACATTGACTGACTCATTTTAGGAAAAGCGTCTGTGTCATGATATAAAATGAAAAGAATCATTTTCATGTTACACCCTTGGTTCCAGAGATTTGATTACTTTGTTTTGTCACACACCCGTGGACCATTATATTCACTCTTGCTCTAGTTGTATTCTCTATTTCGATAGTTTAGTGCTTAAAGACCAGTACTAATAGGAATTTGTATTGTATACATCTTAAAAACTTGTGTGTCATATTGTGTTCAAAATACATCCTTGAAAAATGGTTTTGGGCATGGAAAATTCCTGAAAAACTTCTTGAATTTCAGATTCAAATAGGGGAATGGACCTTGTAATAAGACAAACAGTGGTAGAGGCAGCATTACTGACAATAATGACATCAAAGTAGCCCAAGCACAATTACGATATGTAATAGTGCTGCTTGTGTAGTAGTATTAATAAATAAAAAGTTATTTATTAATGGAAATTTGGTTTAAACGTTTGAAGTCACGAAAATAGTTATATTAATTATAAGCAATCAAACTTCACGTTTTATGATAAGTAATAGTGCTGCTTGTCTGGTGAGCGTACATTTAAGAAAAATAAGTTATTATTGGAAATTTGGTTTGAACACTGTTGCTCTAGTTATACTCTCTATTTTGATAGTTTAGTGCTTAAAGACAAGTACTAGTAGGAATTTGTGGCAGAGTATTGTATACCTCATATTTTGTTCAAAATACATCCTTGAAAAATAGTTTTAGGCCTGGAAAAATCCAGCAAGACTACTGAAAAACTTCTTGAAATTCAAAGTCAACTAGGGGGAAGGACCTTGTAATGATAGTGGCAGCATTACTGATAATGACATCAAAGTAGACAAGCACAATTATGATGTGTGTAGTGCTGCTTGTCTAGTAAAAAGTTATTTATTATTTGAATTTGGTTTAAACATTTGAAACCACAAATATAGTTACATTAATTATAAGCAGTCAAACTTCACTTCAGTTACAGGTACTCAGTTTTCGGATTTTGAAAGCCAAGAAGCGGTAAGTTTTCATCCTCTCAGATACTTCTTTTTTTTTTCTCCTTATCAGGAGTTTTCAAAAGTTCAAGAATACTTCTTGTGGATTGATATTCAACCACTCAGCCTGTGTCATCCTCCTCTGAACATCGGTAAACCGAGTCAGAACGGTCATCAAATCTCTCAAGTAAAACACTTGAGAGCCGCTTCCCGCTCAGAGGATTACACTAACAGTCCTCATCGTGGTTGAATATATTCCGAGAATCTCGGCGAGAAACCCGGCAATCGCACTATAGAAGTGATCCTATAAAGTATGATCATACTTTCACATTATAAATTCACTCTTAGACTACATTTTACTGATGACTTTGTTCTCCTACAACGGATTTTCCTGTGTTCATATGTTGGTATATGTATGGTGCAATATGTGCACGTAGTTTGCTCATTTTATAGTATCTGCCTACTCTACACCTATATTATATCTAAATAATATATATCTAAACATAAGATATATACTATACAGTTTAAAACTAGACTTTTATACATATCAAATAACGTGGAACAGGGTCTAAACTAAACTATATGAACAATAAATGTATATTTCTTCAGAACCTATTCCAATGCATCTCCAATAAAATTCAAGGTGCACATATCTAGGTACTCTAAGATAGTATGATACGGGAATCAAAAGGTTCATGTATCTTTAAACCATCATCTCGGTGGTTAATTATTTAAAAGAACTACATTCCTCTTCATATGCGAGCTTTCAATTTTAATTGTTAAATTCAATCACGTTCAAACTACCTGGCATATATACTTGGTTAATGCAAATATAACCACACACTTTTGTGAGTGCTAATCCTTGTTAGATAAAATAACAATAATGTTTATTTCAAGATGTCTTTCTTGCCCTTATACTCATCGCTCTACGAGTCCTCGGTTTACCGTTGTTGGCCAATTCGCTTACCTTTCTTATGTAACTCTGGTTTCCCTTCAAAACGCATAAATCTTTCGCCTTTTACTAAAGATTTCCGTGGAGGGGAACAACTCAATGAGTCTTACTCAATTTTTTATATAGCCCACTTCGGTGGGTTCATAATCAACATAAGCACAGAAAATAAGTGACCTGAACTAACCTGACAATAAAAAGTCTGGACATTTATACTACTCTTGAGTTAGACCACATAAGCGTCAACCCACTTTCATCCTCAGCTAAAACATTAATTTTCCATTTATATTAGTTGTACAGCTACACAGAAAACTATCGTTAGAAAATTAGGCAAAACATTCTGACATACACAACGAAACTTTTTGAAAATTAGTTGTTAACAGTAGAAAACTGTTGCTACCCATGTTTTCCAACTATTCAAGTTTAATATTTTGTGTTCCGACCCACTGCTGCCAAAACATAGTTAAAGCGTCTAAACATAGATGTCATTAACTAACGTACCTATATCAATAAAAAAATATATATATACATTTTTAATTCATTTTTTTTTTTTTTTTTTTTTTTTTTACCTCCAGTCGTTCAAATATTCGGTAGTTGATTTCAGAATACTTATCAATATTTTCATGCAAAATCAAAAGTAACTTATCTGTATAATTAAGAATAATCGGGCAAGTTTGGGTTAGCTTATCATATGAAGTAACCGAAATATATTAAATAAAAAGCTATAAAGTGCTGCTACGTTATCCAAGAATATTCAACTCGGTAACGATTTAAATGTGGGTCTACCGTCCAAGACTTGTGTGTAACGAGTTATAATGAGGGGGATAGCGCGAACGCAGTCCCCCGCTACCAAAAATTGCACACTCGAGTTAACCACATTTGGGTTAATCGCAGGGGTCAGCGCCACCGGAGTGCAATGGTGAGCCTCACCCTGGGAAAACCGCCTTCGTGATCACGGTATCTCCTGTGCCAGGTAAGTATGCTTTTCTTTGCCGACCACCGACCCACGATCGCTCACACTGACAAGTCCCCGCGCATTGAAATATTTCTTATACAAATATCCAGTCACACTTAACTTTTGCTAAGTCATTCCGAGTGAACGACACTGAGGATAATATTTCGAAATCATATATGGGGGAAATCGCATGCAATTTTAAAGTGGAAGCTCTCTGTGGCAAATATTCATCCCAAAAATTAAAGTTTATTCGAGCTATGTTTTGTCGAACTCCGACTTAAGGAAAAAATCAGGGGCATTCCATATGCACAGGATACATATGAAAAGTATTTGCATATTTGCATTTATACGTATATATGTATACAAAAATCTGTAGATTTATACAATTATACATAAACATTTTTGTGTATATGTATATATATGCATGTGTGTATATATATATATATATGATTTACAAATATATAGAAGTCTATATATGGATATGCATATGTCTGTATATACATATATGTATATATATATGTCCATATGTATATTTAGTTATTCACAGATACATAAAAATATGTAAAAATATACATACAAAGTATATAGGTATATATATACATAAACACATATATTTATATCTACCTAGATATATATAGTCATACATGTATGTTTATAGATATATATATGCATACTATATATATATATATATATATATATATATATGTGTGTGTGTGTGTACATATATGTACATATATGTATATACATATGCGTATATACATAAATATATATTATATATATAAATATATATATGTATACATATATATGTACACACATAAATATATGTAAATGTGTAACAATATATATACAATATATACATACAATATACAATATATAACAAATATAATGTATATACATACATGCACATTATATATATATAATGTACATATATGTGTGTATGTGCATATTTATGTTATATATATATATATACACTTTATACACATAATATATATATTATATACATATAATATATATACATATACATAGACACATATAAACATATGCATATGTGGATATATATTATGTACACGTGCACACATACGCACATAAAAACACAAATATGTATACTTGTGTGTATATATATATATAAATATACACACACATACAAATATTTATCTATATATACATATACATATTTATACTGTTGATATGGTAGAATAACTCATCTTCCCTGCATGCATTAAGCAAGTTTGACTGGTCAATGCATATATGACTGCTGCACTTTACTCTATGTATTGCGGTTCCATGTGGCATATATCTTGCATAACAATCTAACATGTTGAATCTGTCAAAAATCTTTTCTACATATTTGGTTTGATTCACCTTGATGTAATTTTTACCTGTAACATATGACATTCCAAGAAACAAGTTTAGTTTACCTAAATTTGTTATTCTAGATTTCTTATAATTGTTCATCAGGGACATGTTACTGCTGGCAATAATTAAGCCATCCACCCATAAGAGCACAACATTATCACTGTACCTTTCATGCTTTAGATACAGACAATGATAACTCTGTGATTGCCACTTTGTTTCAGACCACAAT
>NC_061819.1:40190874-40208653 GCF_019202785.1 Penaeus chinensis
GGACCGCATCCTCCCAACAACTAAAAGTTCATTGAGTATTTGGGAAAGGGTTTCATGATTTCGGAGCCCGTGAGGATAAACTTCCTCATTGGAAATAGTTTATGGTTATTGGCTCGATTTGCCCATGAAGCCGAAGGGCTGAAAGTCTAAAATCGAAGGATTTCTCTATTTATATTTTAGAATTATTTGAGCCTATTCCCCTCGCATTTCTGGCAAGTAGTATGACCCAGAATTCATCTCTCAACCCTGTATACAATTTACTCTTTTGAAATTTCACGGGGTTGGTCTAGAACGGGTCCTTAGTGAGGGAGAGGTCCTTATAAAATACTAAAAATTAATCGATGACCCAAATAGGGGGTTAGACAAGCAAATGATGAGCTGCTCACCCTTTTACGAGAAACAGACGATAATATAACTGGTTGAAAACATAAAGAAAAAGCAATTCTAATCGTCACAACAAGAAATGGCTCTCAGAAACGGAAGGGCTAAGTGAATGGGCGTAAAAAAAAAGATTACGTTTTTCCATGACGATATGTTAGAACCCAAGGATTTGGGAAATTTAAAAGATAAATTATGATGAAATCCTAGATTAATAAATGGAACTCTAATTCAATAAATATAAGCCAGATCTCTTTGGGCCCAAAATTTGGCCTTAGGGATTATTTGAGAATAATTTGAGGAATCAGACATACATTTTAAATTAATATATTAGGTAATCATTAAAAAAAGCCCTTTTTTTTAATATCTCATGCTATTCACGATGGTGAGCAAAAGAATGATCATGGTAACTCATCCTTGATCTTTGGGCCACATGCGAAAAACATACCCGCAAATTGAAAAAAAGAACCACAGATTAGATCATCGAGATCTTTGCAACCCCCTTCGCTACTGTAACTATTTGTTTAACAAAGTCGGCATATACCCTAAAAAGTAAAGCACTAAAGACAGCGAACTCTGTATTTTCAGAATCCTGCCTCCTTCAGACTTTCATCGCAATTTAAAAAAAGGGTTAAAGGGGTGGCTTGGGCATCGATTAGGAGTGTGTGATCATAAACCGAGCAATGTTCCTATTGATCATTCAAAATACTTCCCCAAGGCTGCGCCCCCCCAATCAAACAGAACAGCTACTTCATGTTTGAGGAACTAGATTAATAGAAAAAGCGGGTGTCAACTCGATAAGCCTCCCCCTGGATGCCAATGGATTTTGGAGAGTTGATGCAATCAAGCATCGAAGTAGCCTTTTTTCTGGGGGTCATCTAACGAAAGGAATCGATAAATTCTTATTGACGAGGCAACTGTAAAAATTATACATACCAAAGGCACCCTTTGGGAGAAGAAGATCAGGGGACTATTGGAACAATCTGATCCGTGAGAGCCAGAACACGAATAAAAAAAATAAAAGCTCTTTATCGACAAATGCTATGAAAGTGACAGATGCCCATCTGGCCCAAATATAAATTTTTGATTGATCTCTCCAAATTTTCTTCCTTGCCTGCTCAAAAAATAAGAGTACAGGGGTCACTTCGGATGAGGGCACTTGTTGGGGAGGCAGGGGCAACAAGTTCAATATCCCAATCACGACAACAATAACAACCAAGAGGAAAAAATAGTCAACACAAACATCCTAACAATATAAAAAAAAAAATATAATCGCTACCCGCCCAGTTCTTTACCAGACCGAGTCAAAAGGGTAGGAAGATGATCCGGGGCGAAAATAAAAAAAAAAATTGAGGATAACCTCAAAGAGATTAGATCCAAAAGTTAGAAGCTTTAAGCATCTCCCCAAACCCCTTTTGAATTCCTCAAAAAGAAAACTAGTTTCGCGATCGATGTCTCCCCTTTTTAATACGGCTATGTCAACCTATATTCTCTGAACCATCCCTTTCCCAAATGGTAGATCATTTCCCGGGAAAATTTGACAAACAGATTTTCAGGAACTGCAACTGATTGGGAACTCAGGGTCGTATTAGCAGATATAAGACAATCCAAAACGTCAATCAAAAGGACAAGTACATAATTCTAATAGAAATTTGTGAATGAAAATCACGTCTAAAATTTAACAAACTCGAAATGGGGCAAAAAATAAATAGACTGACATAAACATTTGATTTTTAATGACAGCGAGAAACGACGCAGAGGATTAAGATGACAACATGTTTATGAAAGGGGAACCCATAAGTAAGCAATTCCTTGAATGGTCGAAAAAAAAAAAACAGTATCAACTAGTTCCTCAGTGGAAAACCCCAGTTGAGCGTGGGGCCCTAGACAATTGCGGGAAATTATGAGACAAAAATAGAAAGAAAGGTGGAGGAACATGAAGTCTAATAAAATCGTTGGGGCACTATTTTGTCGAAAAGGATCGCATCGCCAACCATTGATCATACTCAACATAAATGATAAAATTAACATAGTATATTGATCGACTAGCATGGGCTATTAGGAATGATAAGACAGTTTGAAAAACATCGATTTAAATTATACTATAAATTTTGCTACGAAGCTCGTGATCCCCAAACTAAAAAAACATCAATAAATATATGGGGAATTTGTTTTTAAGTTTCCTGGCTTTTTCATAATAAATAGGGGAAAACAATAGGAAATCGGCGCAGATGTGAACAAAAACTGATCATAGTATTCGAAATTCAAAATTCGCAAACCCAAAAAAAGCCATCGACTTTAAAAAAAACAAATCTAATCGAACCAAAAGAAAGGGAACATCGAAGGCCAAAAAGGCAAAATAGTAGAGACTGATGAAAGCAGATTAATCCTTAAAAAAAATTCAGCCTACAGGCAATCATGAGGAAACTTCTGAACTCCCGAACAGACTAACATTGATATCCCATTTTAATGCGAATGCTAAGAAAAAGAAAAACCCCAATACGGCCCAAAATTAAAAAACAAGTTTTTTGATATTGAAGCTAGCCAACAGAATTCCTTTGCTTGCCCTAAGTCTGCACGATCAAGAGCTTGATCTGGTCGCAAACAAAAACAACAAGGAGGAAGATTTGAATCGGTTAACTGACCTGTGGGAAAACAAGATTAAGGCCAAGGCCAACCAAATTAAGGAAAGGCAATAATTAAAGAATACACCTCAAAAAAACCTTTCAAAAAACTATAAAGAAGATCTTCAAAAAAAAACTTAAAGGGGCTCCAGATTGTGAAGAAGTTGAAGTGATTCGTGAATGTGCCTAAATATTCGGGGGCAAGAGTGGGCGTTTGGCAGATGGGGTTTCTGTACCTGAAAAAACAGCCGAAAAGCTAAATAAGTCTTAGATGGGAAGAGTAAAACAAATCAAGAAATAGCCAAAGCAATTCGAAGCAGAAAAGAATCCATAGGAGTGAATACTTCATGCAAGTAGATCGTCAAAAAGGGATGAAAGAGCCATAAATTTCTTCAACAAGGAAAACTTCAAGAAGAGTTCTTTGATGAAGATCGAAGCCGATCTCGAAAAGCATAACTATTCTCTTTGAATAAAAAAACTAATCGTCTTTAAACCCAATTCAAAAAGCTTTCCGAGGCGGGTTATCGAGGACCCCCTGGCAAATCGGGGGTGGGAAAGTATCGGGAAAAAGGGCCATTCTTCCACAGAAACAAAAAAAAAAAGATTCCAAAATTGAAATAGTGAAATAATAGCCCAATTAGAAAACGAATTAAAGGAGCCAATTTAACTGACAAATCAGCAAGCCTCTCCACTACCAACCAATAAACAAAAACCCTAAAATAGCCCAAAGAATTTAAGATTCATTAGAGAAAAAGGATAAGACAAAGAACAATCATAAACAATGATAGCGCCAACAAAAAAAAAGGATCGACAAAAAGAGCAAGGCAAAGACACAATTAAAAGAGCAAGAGCAAGGGCAAAATAAAATAAGAGCAAGGGCAAAAAGGGTTTTCACAGAAAAATGGGAATGAAAAAAGCGAAGATAGTTTTTAATCATATTTCTAGAACGAAGCAGAAGTTTCACAGAATGGATATGGGATGATGGGTATTCAACAGCTCTGATATGACTAATTAAAGAATAGTTCAAAGATCTCATCGACAAGAAAAAATATCAAGTATATCAAAAAAAAAAGGGGGGGGGGAGGGCGATGGCTCGGCGCAAATTATAGAGTACAGCACAAGGACTGGGAAATGAAATCATCAATAGAAACAAAGATAGGATTTTTGGGAGCCCCCGAAATAAAGGGTGGAAGAAATAGTGAATCGAGAGAAAAGAAGAGAGCGCATCGAACCCAAAACAAAAAAAGATTCGAATAAGAAGTTTAAAGGCAATGACCTAATTGAATTCAATGAGAATGGCCAAGAGGAAAAGAAAGGCCATGATGGGATTGTTAGTAAATAAAGGGAACTTCGAGTTAGACTAAAATAGCGGAGGCTGAAATGATCAAAATAGTAAAAATAGGCAGAAAAAACCAAAGATAGGGGAAAAGCCCAAAAAAATTTCCCAAATAATTTTGGAAAAAAATTGTGAGAAGCAGCAACGCGAGAAAACAATGAAAAAAGAGGTGGCTTCATCAAGAAAAAGGGGCATATACCGGCCATAGGGTTAGTGGCGAAAAGGAAAAGGGAAAACTGCCCCTAAATAAATCAAATTTTCGACAACTGATGCCAACCTCATCATATCAATTGGGATATCTAAGAAATATTTATTGTTAATTTCTAACTAAATTAATGTCAAAAATATCATGATTAAGTACGATGGATATCATTTTAGACATTAGGTAGGCTTCCTACCCTTGAATCTAATGAATTTACTCCCTTTTTTTGGGGGATCCCGCATTCTGAAAAATTTAATTTTCTATTTGTGCTTCTTTATGTTTGGGGGCCTTCCTCACAACTTTTTTGTATAGTTTCCCTTTTATGTCCCCCCAAACTGTCTTATTACTGCTATTGGGGAGCTGATACAGATCCAATTGGAGATTGCAATTTTTGGACTGTTACCAGGGCTGAAGTCTTTTTTAAAGCTTTTTGGCCTTGGCTGAGAGCTAACTGACATTTGTTCTTCATACCGTCTTATTTACTGAGTTTTGGGATGGGAAAAAATTTTCTATTTTATAAATTTTTCGAGTTCTGCCATAAAACCACCCGATACTTTGCTTAAACTTTCTCCAGAATTTTCCTTTAATTTCCCAGCCAACTCGTAAACTTTGCTCAATTTTTTGCTTTCCCAAACGGTTCACCTTTGTTTTATCTCTCCGTTTCCGTGAAATTTAAAAGCACTCAGGGTTCCTTGGCCTAAACCTTAATTGCATAGTTCTTTAAACTTCTCTGTAACTTACTCCTCAAAGATACCAAAAATGTTATCGAAAATTAAATTTCTTTATTAATTGCCTTTTTTTTTTTTTATTCTTGAAAAGAGAGGATTGGCTGTTGGGTTGCTGGCCATGCAAGCATACTTTAAAGATATTTGCGGTCTTTTATTTTTCTATTTGTTTGGGTATACAAGCCTTTGTCCATGATGAAAGGGGGGTTTCCCGGCGGGTTTGCAGAAAATGAGATAATTTCCCAAGAAAAACTTTAAATTAATAGCCATTTTTTGAAAGATTAATAATTCTAATTTTTTTGATCAGGAAAAATTTGGAGCAAATATACGTTTTCAATCCTCGAATGTGCCGTCCTGATTCAGTGTTCGGCTGTAATGAGGGCTCACAGGCAATACCCCAATTGAATACCTGGTCCATCATCTAAATTTGGAAAATATATTGTCCAAATTAGCGCACTCGTAAACCCAGTCCAGAGGCAAGATTAAATCATTGAAAGTATAGAAATATAATTTTCATTTGATAGGTTGGATAGGCTCACCCCCTTATCTGTTTCCCCCCCAATTCAAAAACAATTCCTATTTATTCCGTAATTTTAATTCTAAAAATTTAAAATTGATTTATGGGATATTTTATACAAAATAATCAGCGTCGATGCTCAAGACCATTCCATCCATCAACAAACCTTTACTCTTCCACGATGTTTTTCAACTGATCCCTCGAGGCTCAAATATATTCGAACCCATACACCCCTGAAGGATTTCGAAAATATGAAATAAAATATATGCAGGGGCTGAACCCAAAAAGGAAAGAACATTTGCCGAATCGATTCGACTGCATAAGACCCCGAAACGGTATCAGATTTTTGGTGGAAGAGAGGATTCCCAGGGTGTGCTGATTTAGGAAAATAATAAATTATCAAAGGAATTTGTTTGAAGCTCGGGGGTTTTAAGATTTAAAACCATCTAAACAGGCTCTCTCAAATTATTTGAAATCATTCGTGCATAGAACCAACCTTTAGTAACTGATCAACACTATTAATTCCTGCAACAAACCGGGTCATTTTTTTCATTTCCAATGACTCATCACCCCCTATGCTAAATGTTCATTCCTGAAAGGAGACAAAGATATCATGATTGTTTCTGCTGTTGGATCTGGTCCTCCAAAAAAAAGAATATGTTTGAAGATAATTTCCAAACTCTAAAGGATCTGCCCAAAAATTCGTGAACTTGTACAAAAGACGGCATTTGGGAACAAAGGACTCGGGAATGGGTAGCCAGGGTAATGGTAACATTTTGACCAACCAAACTTTCTGAATTTTCAAACAAAAAATAGTGCCATCCAAACTATCATATCGTTTGGCTAATTTGAAAGACACGAAAAAACTAAATCCAAGAAATCATTCACGAATCAAAACTCGATATCCGAAATGTAAACCAAATCAATATCACACAAAATCTCAAAAGAAAGGCTCCTTAACAAGTCAAATCATTTATGAGGGGATTGGGCATCTATCATCCCCCAGCCCTGAGTTCTTCAGCTATGCGGTTGCCTTTCCATCGCATAATTCAAATCCCGAAAAGGGAGCTTTTCCCAATATTCTCAGAAGTTTATGTTAGGAGTGCTAGCTCATTTTCTTCAGGGGCCCCGGAAAAGGAATGCATTCTGGGTGTACCAAAATACTTATTGAATCGTGTCGCATGCGTTTGAATCAGCAACTTTCATTACTAGCACTTCGAAGATTTTGGGTTTTTGGGCCTGCCCAGTCAGGGTTCCCACGATCAAAGTAAATATAGATAATTATTTGAGTTAATGAATGATCAGGTGCACTTTGAATGAAATGAATATAGCTCAAATACACAAACCTGAATAATAGCTAAATAGGGGCCAAAACATCTTGATTTCATCTCTCTACACAAACACGAAAAGACAGGCTAAATCCCCTTTATAATAGTTTACCAAACACGTAAATCCTAATCTAATACAGATTTTTTCACCTACGGATAGATGAAACTGTATAAATTCGAGTAAAGAACGAGCAACACTGCTTCTGATCCAAGAAGTCATGGTAAACATGATAAAACAGAAGCCCACGGGTTTTTCTACTCAGGGCTATAAAAAGACCACAAAGTCTGCCCCCAGCGAAACTAAAGGTGCTATAAATTGCAAAATTTTTGCCTGATCATGTTTGTGATCATATGTTTGATTTGACCATCATTAAAGCAATCACTGCTGCTCTTTTCCGCTTTTGTTTTGTTTTTCATTTTTTAGTTTCATAGCAAGGGCTCAGTAGATAAAGAAACATAAATCTTGTTAACTCTGGCATTGCAACCAACTGAAGGAATCATTTCTAAATTTATTTTATTCGATCAGATGTGTAGTTAAATTTTATTTATTTGATTGGGATTGAAGTAGTTACTATTATTTAATTTTCGATCGAAGTTTCTATGGCCACATCATCAAGGAAGGCCTTTTCTTCACGGTTTAGTCTCCATCAAATCCCGCAACAAGTTTAAAGATGACCAGTCTGTCTATAGTTCTGTTGTTAATTTTTCAATGCCTCTAAATCAGTTTTCCTCTGATTTTCTAATGCATGATCGAACACTTATGAAATCAAGCAGGCAGCTTTTCATTGAATTCGAATCCATTTTCGAACCCTCAAAACAATCTTAGTCCCCACACCAGCATCAGAATTTTAGAGGAGAATATTTCTCATGTGATCCACCGGCCAGCTTTTCTATAATTAAACATTTCCGAAGCTACAAAAATATCGGGAAAAATCAAAACTAAATAGAGTCACTGATGAAAAAGGGGAGCATTAGGAATCCTTTAAAAAGTTAATTTTTCTGCCATTTCGTTACAAGGACAACATTAAATTTATTTTGATTTATTCTTCAATCGATATGGAGGCGCCAGGAAACTAAGCTTTGACCGGAAGGAGTGTGCTGCTGAGACAGTAGTTGTCAATAATTATGGGGGATGAGCTCAGATATTGAGCAACGATGAGCCTAAGTTACTGAAGTCGATGGGAACAAGTCTCTATCAAAGCAACAACTTTCCAAATCTACTTGAGTTCAGCCCGCAAAAGCGCAGTAAAAAGCAAGGAGCTCGAAGAGGCCCCGACAATAGATCTCAAATCGAAATTTAAAGGGGCAAACCCCTGGAAAAGTAAAAATTCGAATAGAATTTCCAAAACCAAAAAAATAAAGTCAGAGCGCATAAAAAAACATAATTTCGATATACCAGAGCAGGGGCCCTAACAAAAATAAAACTCGCTTCAGGAGCTGGCAATTTAGCGAACAGAAAACAGAGGAACTGTTCCAAAACTGTGAAAAGCATAAAAGCCGAATTGTGGGGCTTTAAGAAACATTGATGAGGGAGAGGGAAAAAAACAGCCAGTTCAGTAGTGATAGATTTTTCATAAAAGAACTTCAGGGTTTTGGGATGAATGAAAGGAAAACATGAACTCTGGACAATTGATTCTCTGACTGACCCCAAGAAAATAAAAAAACACGTGGATAAAATCTCATAAAAAAAATTCCCCTCTTGAAAGAAGTATTTTATAAAAAATCAGGGGAACAATGAAAAAAATGACGGGCCAAACTCAAAAACTCAAGAAGGAAAACCCCGAATGAAAAAAAAACTAAAGGTTATGTCGCAGTAATTAAAATGAAAAGGCCCAACAATTCCCCAAAGTTCAAAATAAAAAAATTTTCCCGGGTTGGGTTGCTGAGAAAATAGGCTGCAGAAAATGGCTGGAACTCGCAAAGGCTAAAGTCTATGACATTAAATCAATACCCAGGAAAAAAATTATGATTCGCTTTAGGAAGTGCAGAAAAAAATGCTGGTCAAGTTTGTGCAAATTCGATCAATAATCTTTTTGAACCCAAGAACAAGATATCCGTTCTATCGCTATTGCAAAATAGTTCAGAATAGGTAAAAAAAGATGCTGCCTCAAGGAGAAAGTTTCTCCTCTACAAGGCTAATGGCCTCGAGTTGGAGTAGTAAATAATTCCAAAAGCCAAACGGCCCTCAAATTATATTGCATTCTCTAATTCCTCAGGAAATACCATCAGTGACCTCAAGGTCAAGGTCTCTAACTCTCGAAACCAATTTGAAGTGGAAAAACCAAAAATTAAGCAGATCAGAGTGGGGGAGCAAAAGCGATGTTAGTGAGAGTAAATCATCAATAATTATCCAGTAGCCAAACCCTTTCTGAGTTAAAATTTAACTTGCAGATGGCAAAAGAGTAATTTTAAATTGCAATTGCCGATGAACAACCTCAAAATGTTGAATTTAAGCCAGCGATTGGATAAATTCATAACCCGATCACAAAAAACCAGAGGTGTAAAGAAATCGTCAGGAATTTAAAATTTAGGGCCCGTATTTCCCAGGGCAACAATCGAAAACAAAAAAAAAGACCTTTTCAGCATCCTCCTTCATGAGGCATCCGAAACGAAGCTGTTGATGGAGATTAAAGAAAGAGAGAACAACAACTATGAGATCACCATGAATTTCGTTCAGGAGGCCTAAGTGGGACGGATGATTATGAAAAACCATATTTCCTCCTAGGAAAGACCAATGATGAGGGATAAATGATATAATAAATTAATATGAATAATATGAAATCATATTTTCGAGAAGATGAGCCTCCTTGAATACCTTGATGTTTGTAGAGCTCTTTTTTCCTCCATTGACATCTTTTTAAGCGATTTTCATCTTACACAAAGTAATCTCTGATAGATTTATTTTCCATATAGATCTTAAATTTACTCAACACCCTTTAAAAGGTGCCCAAAAAGCCAGTCCCCCTCGCGGCCTTGATCACTCTCAACAATATGGGGGCGAATGATTTTCGATTTCCCATCTAAAAAATAACAAATAGCGAACAGATGAGAATTAGGTCAATAACTTTACGGGAAAAAATCCTTATTCTTCGAATTTCAATGATCAAAGAACTTTTAAATAGGAGATTAAGATTCGTGATTCGTCGATTTTTGAACTTACAGGTTTTTGAACAGCTTCGGGTTTTCATGACTAATTTCCTCAACAATATTTTTAACTTCCTAACAATACATTTGGGATTCCATTTTTTGAAAATTTCTCCTGATTTTAGCCTACTGCATGAAAAACTTAAAAGCGTCAAGAAATATGATGGATATTGTCCAAACCATCAAGAGGAATAAATATTGAGAGCCCCAGGCAGTATGGACAGACCCCTGTACAACGCAATTTGATTATCGAAATCCAAGTATTTGGTGATGGTCTCAAATATAATTTTTGAACAAGTTCATGCTGATCGACTATAATTGATCTGTCCCTGCAGACGAAGTAATCCATTCTTTTTTCTAATTTATTGAACATCTTGTTGAAGAGCTCATAGATTTTTTTGTTTCTCTTTACTTATCTTTTAATGGCGGAGGCCTACTTTTATAATTTCGATGAGAACTCAATTCTATCCCCTTCCCATATTAAACTTCTGAATGTTCCCATGCGACCAGGCGAGAACCAAACCAGTTATGGAACTGGCTATTTCTGGGGTTCTGACAGCGAAACAACCGAAAAAAAATTAGGTGATCGATGAAATATTTAAGTGGGAGCCGTCTTCACATTTTCAACAAATTTCTACCATTCTTCTTTGGTTTTTTTTAACACCGCTAGGCATCCTTTGAGTCCAATAAAATAAAGATCCTTAAAACCTTTAAACACGGTCAAATCACTTAAATCAGCCCCTTACGGCTATGCTTCAATCTTGAGTTCAATCGTTTCCAAACCATCAAAAAACTATTTTATGGGCCAGCTCAAAGATACCCACCGTGCTCTCATTTTTATTATTAATGAAATTTCCCAAATGGTTGTTAGAATTGTCCAAAGTAAAAACAACCCCAAATTGAATCTGAACTACCCGCAACCCCATTAACTTTCTCAACTACGACATCCAAATTTTATTTAGAAAACTCAGGAGATGAGAATTACTGATATTTGTGGCGAGTTCTGGGCTGAGGTTTGAAATCTGAGTGTTTGAAAATGAGGGTTCCTCTTTTTTCCAAAAAATTTGACTTGAAAAAGAGTCAATGCAAACAAGAAAAAATAATTAAAATGGGATCTGTGCATAAATACGGAAATAAATATTTCATTAAAAATTTCATTATTTGTAATTTTCTCTTTATGATTTTCATGTAAATTTTTGCAACTAATCCGAGGGTTTGTTTAAAAACTGAGGGGAGTTTTTTGTCGGTATCGGCACTAAGGGCATTGGTTTTTGAATGCTGCTGATTGCGAGCTTGTATCCTGCGGGATAAGAAATTTGGGGATGGTAGGGAATACTTTTAAATGTGCTTGAAACTCTAGCCATATTTAGCCCATTTGCTCAATAGTGATGGGAACCATTAGCGCTAATTACCAGAATTAATGAAGTAAAAAAGTATGATATAAAAGCCCAACAAGATTTGAGTGTAAAGATTAACAACAACCACTGAATAAATTCAATAAATTTTTAATATGCCCTAATAAATCAATATCGACTGCTCATTCGCCCAAAGCTCCAGGAGGATTGCCCATAAGTTCTCTGTTTTTTTCTGCTAAGTTAAACCCTCCTCACTTCTCTAGCCTATAGAGATGACCCATCTGCTTCAACAAAGCTCTATTTTTTCAAAATGAGATTTTCCCAGCTGCCAAAATCCGAAATCCTATTGGATGGCTCTTATTTCTGTATTGTTTGGAGATAGAGGCTTTCGGATGTTTCTTTTAAATCTGATGGCTTGCTCATTCAAAACTTATGATGATGTTGCTTAATGGATTTGTATTTTCCTTAGCTTCTTGTGGTGACCCCTACACTGCTTCATGTGTTTTATTTCCTTTCATATCTTCTGACATATTTTTGAAAAAAACTTTGCATGCCATCGAGTCGATTTATTCTTCATCTATTCTTAGTTTTGGTGCAGATACTCCAGATATTTTTCATTTTCGAGGACTGTCCATTTTCTGTATGCTTGCAACTTTTGAGTATTGTTTTATTCCTTACTTTTGGCCTCCCCCTCCTCGGGTTTTTTGTTTCCCAACCCCCTTTCCCTTTTTTGTTCGGATTTCCCCATTGCTTTCTCACTTTCCATATTCTTGTGATCTTTACTTATTATTTATTATTAAATCCAAATTTCTCTGGTAAAAAACATTTTTTTGGAATGTTTAGAGTTTTTGCTTTGCTGGCCAACTATAATACTTAATTCTAGGCCATTGGGACTTGTCCTGAAGTAGGAAACTTATTACGTACATTATATTTTTGTGGATTTTTACCCCCCAAAAACATAATTGCCAGAAATATTCACAGTAGTGATGAAGAACTGACCTACATCACTCATCTATATTTTTAGAGTTTTTCCTGACAATAACCAATGGGGAAACTAATTTGGGATGATCGATTATCAAATACAATAATCCAAACATCTGCCATTTCAATCCATAAGCCACCAAAAACTATTGGGTAATTAACTCAATCCTCCTCTATCCAAAAAATTTGAGGAAGACCCAGGAAAGAGGATAGCACGTTGAAATAAAATGGGTAGTAAAACATCATAATATCTGGATTAGAAATCGTCACAGATAAATATATATAACTCTGTTCCAAAATTATATTGATGAGTATTGATATCATTTTTGGCAAATTTATTGAGAAATAAGATAATTGGGTTTTGTTCTAAATTGGGAATACTCTTATGAGCTGTTTGAAATGTTTATTTAATTTTTGATTGTCTTTTTTCCTCCTGGAGTCTATCACATTTGTTTGATGATTTCTATTGTTTTGTTTTTTCGAGGAAATTTTCTTATACTTCTTTTATAATTTATGGAGTAAGGATGATCTTTTTTTTTGATGTTCCTACCTGCGTAGTTTGATCCACTCACTAATTACTCATCAATAAATATATGCTCAGATTGGCTTTCCTGGCTTGAGTGAAATTTTTAAACCCAATACGGACTCATAACTTCACAGAGTCTCCCACACAACAATAGCTTAGGATTCTTTGTCAATAAATGGGCAGCTTTATATAGCAAATTTCTGGTTTTCATTAGTATATTCATTAGGGTCAAAACCCCACAATTAACAGAAATCTGCTATGGGCGGAAACCAATAAAATAATTTGATTCAATATTATTATCATGAAACCTCTAACTTCATCTATTTTCCTTTTTCATGATCATTTATTTCAATTTTTATATCGAAAATTTTTCTCCCCCTTTGTTTTAGACTGCCATCAATTTGTTTATTCTGGCCTTCCACTCCAACCGTGCCCCGCTCTAAGTTGGGAAAGGCTATGGCAGATGCACTAGTTTCCTGATTATAATTGGTGTTTCTAAACAACAATCGAGTACAGTGAGCTCTGATTTGAAGAAGGAGAATGCAATATCGTTTTTGGCCATTTTTGAGAGTTTTAGCTTTTTCCCTTTTTTAAAATCAAAAGCATATGGGGGCCCCCAAGAGTACTTTGTTCAGTTTTTTTTTATTGATGGTGCTGGTTTTCTGCGATGGGCCCATTGTTTTGTTCTTTTATGTTTTCATTTGTTTCTATCTGGACGTATCCCCAATATTATTCTGTTTTGGGTGCTCCCTTAGCTATTCATTTGGGTTTGAGTTTTCAGGACTTTAACTTCCTTTTTCAGAGATTGCAGTGAGAGGAAGGAGCGTCACTAGTTGTTTGTACTTTCTCTATATAATTTGGTTATTGTCCATGATATTTATTCTCGTTTGTTATTCTTTCGATAATCCCGAGTTCTTTGTTTAGATGCATTTGAAGGGGAGGGGATATTTTTTTGAATGATTGTTTTTTTATTAAAAATATTGGACATCAGGCCCTCTTTCTTCGAGTATGATGGGGCTTCTATGCTGTAATGTGATTGGCTTAGTTATTTTTGTGATGACAGGGTTTTTATATGATCCAGAGCTTTTTCTAGGATAATTTTAATGATAATTTTTCTTAAGCTTTCCGGTAGTTTTTTTGCTCTCCTGAACAAATCCCGTTCTGTCCTCAAATTTTCGGAGACATGAAACAATAAAGGGGCTACTTATGCGAAAGCTATTATTCTTTGAAGCCAGAAAAAATTAATTTATGGGACCATCTAATTTAATAGTAAGTTCATATATCAAAGACCCCGAACAATGAGAATACTCCCACATCTTATATATTTAGCCCTTTCCAGCTATCATATCCTCTTATTAATTTATTTATTACTCCTAATACTCTCTTCAAAAATATTATTGGAGCTTCAAAGTATAAACCGCCATTCAAATTTTGGACTAACTATGATTTATTTGCACTCGGGCTGCCTACATATCTATTCGGTCAGCTTTCAAAGTAATTATGGTTTAAGGGAGACAGTCGGGTTATTACTCGTTGAAGTTTCTCTTATGAATGGGAATTTTTTTAAATAATATAAGCATGCAAAAATGAAGGTATTTCTCGTGCTAGCTATCGCAGGGGAAATCGCAG
This sequence comes from Penaeus chinensis, assembly GCF_019202785.1. Lineage (NCBI taxonomy): Eukaryota > Metazoa > Arthropoda > Malacostraca > Decapoda > Penaeidae > Penaeus > Penaeus chinensis. The sequence goes on from NC_061819.1 coordinate 40,205,620, forward strand.
CCAAACTGGCCAAGATCAAAGCTTTTGGTATCAAAGGAGTTTTTATGAACAAATTTAAGCGGCAATCATTCCTCTATACCCCCAATTTTTTTTGGATCTTCGAACATACGCATGCTTCCCAAAAAATGGAAGCATTGGCTAAATAACAGTCAAACCCCCAAACTAAATTGCAGGCCACAATCCTGCAAAGTTTGAATGAATCTTCAAAAGTGGAAAAAACAATGTTGTTAAATAACGATGGGAAACCAAATTGGCAGCTGTGTTAAGTTACGATTCATTGTCAAACACGCCTATTTTTTTTTAAATGAACAGTGAAGGCAATTTTCCAAAAATCTGTGAAAAATTTTCCCAACAATTTATGGTTACAAAGCTATTTCACTTTCTGAGAATTTGAACTTCGTCTTCCTTCATTTTGTGACTTCTAGCTTCGAAGTTGGAAGTGGGACAAAACAGAATTAACCCTTGATAAAAAACGGTAAGCATTACATACCGAATTTTTGGCACTGGAAGAGTAACACTTCATTTTTGAGTGAGGGAATGAGGGTCATAATTGCGGGGGACTGGCTCTTAACCTTGCCACTTTTGGTATGCTTTTCCTTTTAGCTTTCAATGATCCCACAAATAAAGAGAATTCGATAAGCCGATACCTTCTAATGATAACACATATTTATTCATTCAACATCTAAGATCGGTTTCCCATAAAATGATAGTTGGGGGGAAACCATAAGCCTAATAATCTATGTGCCAGTTTAGGAAATATAGTCTATTGACTTATTAAGCGAAAAAAAGCACGGAAATCAATCCCATCGTTTGTTCGAATGGTTTTGTTTTCGCCCCCTGATGGCAATATCACAATTATTTCTAAAGGTATCTCAAGGTAAATATGCGTCTTGTCTTTTTATCCCAGGATTTGATTATTATGGGGTCGTTTTATATCAACGACAACGGCCAGATCAAAAATATGACACCAATAATCTTGGTAGCTATTTGTCAGCTTGCATACTCGTACATCAATGAACAAAATTTAATTTTACGAATAATAAAATTGGGTATGGCTCAGGGTTTTTTAATAACTTGTATTCACCTTCGTTGAGAAAACCATGTGAGACAATTTTTAGTGGAATATCCCCCCCCAAACCTCAAGCTCACAACTTACCACCAAGAGTAAAAAATACTAAACTCGTCTATAGAATCTGTGGTTGCAAAGTCGGTTTCTTATGGGGTAAACCAACAAAAGCTCAGAAATTGTTCGAAAGGAAAGAAGGACAAACAAAAGTACAAACCCCCCTACCTAGAGTGTGAAAAGTTTGCTCAATCATATTTTGGATTCCCATACCTTGAGTGTCGGCCTCACTGCAATAAAAAAATTAGCAATAGAGGGGAACAAAACTGATTTCCTAACGGTGCACTTGTCGAAAAAATGCCCGTGTGGTAGAACAAAAGGAAAGAATGTTTCCCCAAAATGCGAAAATATTTTCTCTCAACTGGCCAAAAAATTTTCTCCGAAAATCTGCAATTTTGCCCCCCTTCATTCTTGAAACTCTAAAACTCTTTCCTGTGATCTCCCCTGCGAAGACATCCCAAGACAAGCGAATACATTTAAAGAGACTATTGTATCTGTCCTTCAACTCACCTTGGAATTAAAAAACATTGAAATGCTCAAGACGATTTAATTGGACCCTCATAGTATCAAGATCCGATTTCTGAAAGAAATCTGCATTTGTGATGGGAAAGGGTTTTTCTGGGATTTCAAACTTGAAAGTGCATTATCATTTTAACTGCTAAAGGTCAAATTTTTCAACAGGAGTTTAACTGAGTGGGAAAAAACTGTTTAATGCAGAACCCAATTTTAAATGGGAGCCTATCCCAGGTTTTGCCGAAAATTTCAATGCAGATATCGGGGACAATCCTCTGGCAGGATCCCAAAATAATAACTTTATCAATGTAAAATGAATGCCTTGTAAATAGTATGCTATGTGGGGAAAACGAGAGTCAAAAGTTGCATCATCAACTGCCCCGTTGTATCCGCATAGAACAGGGAACCCGAAATAAACAGCTTGCAATTGTTAGATGGGATTTTTTTTGGCGGACCTCAAAAGGATGTGGAAAATAGATCTGTGAAACTAATTGCGGACAAAGAGCGGGAGAAATGCAATTTACAATAGTTCTGAAGGCACTTGATTGGTTCACTTTTTATTGGAACTTTTCAAGAGTGCATGCTATAGAAACTGTTCTAATGTTTGTTTGCTTGAATATGACGGCCGGGCTCCCCAGAAAAATGTTGTGCAGGATGAATTCCCTTTTTGGAATAACGCTTCGGGGGCATGTATTCTGACTTGCAAAGTAAAATTTGGGTGCTGGGATATCTACTTTCTTCAGATATTCCTTAATGCTCTTGCAAATAACACTTATTGGTCCATCAGTACTTTAAAATTGTACCTGACTGTTAGAATGACTCTTTCGGATGGCATCTTTAACTCAGAACAAAACAAATGTGAATGTAACAATAATTCTGATGGAACTCAACCAATAATAATTGGGGGATGCGTTTAGGATATGAGGTTTAACGACGATACAACGATGCCAAAACAAAGTGAATGCAGGAACCATATCCCGCTGGTGTCGTAGGAGGGACAGCCTTGATTGGGTCTCTCGTCCCATGCAGGTATAAAATTAGTCAAAAAAATTAAAGAAGAAAGCGAGAAGTAGACAGAAAAAGATGTGAAAATTGGAAGTGGTTCCGGAATAAACACGAGGATGCGTGAAAATATAGAGACCCGGAATGATATGCTCATCAATAAAATCAGAATGTTGATTATGATTTACAATCTGCCCGTAATTTATATCTTCAATGAGCATAAATACTGTATTTTAGTGTTTTAATGCCATTTGTTCAGTCTTTGTCAACCGCTGACTAAGAAGCAGATTTTTATGATTACTCAGCGTGAATATTCAACAATAATTGTCCTCAGTTATATTTTGATAAAAACTAGGGCAGAATCAATGTTTCGCTCATTTGTGACTTTCGAAGGGA
>NC_061820.1:0-5000 GCF_019202785.1 Penaeus chinensis
AAATTTGACATATGTAAAATGTCCGATTTTTCTCAACACCTAACAAAATTCATATAATATTTACCATTCGCCCATTTTTTGCAAAGTCCAAATTTGACATCGGTAAAATGCGTCCGATTTTTCTCAACACCTGACAAAATTCTTATATTTACCATTCATCTATTTTTTTGCAAAGTCAGAATTTGACATCGGTAAAATGTCCGAATTTCTCAACACCTAACAATATTCCGATAATATTTACCATTCGTCCAATTTTTGCAAAGTCCAAATTTGACATCGGTAAAATGTCAGATTTTTCTCAACACCTAACAAAATTACGATATTTACCATTCGTCCATTTTTGGCAAAGTCCAAATTTGACATCGGTAAAATATCCGATTTTTCTCAACACCTAACACAATTTCGATAATATTTACTATACGTCCAATTTTTGCAAAGTCCAAATTTGACATCGGTAAAATGTCAGATTTTTCTCAACACTTAACAAAATTACGATATTTACCATTCGTCCATTTAATGCAAAGTCTAAATTTGACATAGGTAAAATGTCCAATTTTTCTCAACACCTAACTAAATTCCGATATTTACCATTCGTCCTTTTTTTGCAAAGTCCAAATTTGACATCGGTAAAATGCGTCCGATTTTTCTCAACACCTAACAAAATTCCTATAATATTTGCCATTCGTCCATTTTTTGCAAAGTCCAAATTTTACATCGGTAAAATGCGTCCGATTTTTCTCAACACCTAACACAATTCTTATATTTACCATTCGTCCATTTTTTTGCAAAGTCCGAATTTGACATCGGTAAAATGTCCGAATTTCTCAACACCTAACAATATTCCAATAATATTTACCATTCGTTCATTTTTTGCAAAGTCCAAATTTGACATCGGTAAAATGTCAGATTTTTCTCAACACCCAACTAAATTACGATAACATTTACCATTTGTCCATTTTTGGCAAAGTCCAAATTTGACATCGGTAAAATCTCAGATTTTTCTCAACACCTAACAAAATTACGATATTTACCATTCGTCCATTTTTTGCAAAGTCCAAACTTAACATCGGTAAAATGCGTCCGATTTTGCTCAACACCTAACAAAATTACGATAATATTTACCATTCGTCCATTTTTTGCAAAGTCCAAATTTGACATCGGTAAAATGTCCGATTTTTCTCAACACCTAACAAAATTACGATAATATTTACCATTCGTCTATTTTTTGCAAAGTCCAAATTTGACATCGGTAAAATGTCCGAATTTTCTCAACACCTAACAATATTCCGATATTTACCATTCGTCCATTTTTTGCAAAGTCCAAATTTGACATTGGTAATATGTCCGATTTTTCTCAACACCTAACAAAATTTCGATAATATCAACCATGCGTCCATTTCTTGCAAAGTCTAAATTTGACATCAGTATTTCCGAATTTCTCAACACCTAACAATATTCCGAAAATATTTACCATTCGCCCATTTTTTGCAAAGTCCAAATTTGACATCGGTAAAATGTACGATTTTTCTCAACAAAAATCGTACATTTTTCAACACCTAACAATATTCCGATATTTACCATTCGTCCATTTTTTGCAAAGTCCAAATTTGACATTGGTAAAATGTCCGATTTTTCTCAACACCTAACAAAATTTCGATAATATCAACCATGCGTCCATTTCTTGCAAAGTCTAAATTTGACATCAGTATTTCCGAATTTCTCAACACCTAACAATATTCCGATAATATTTACCATTCGCCCATTTTTTGCAAAGTCCAAATTTGACATCGGTAAAATGTACGATTTTTCTCAACAAAAATCGTACATTTTTCAACACCTAACAATATTCCGATATTTACCATTCGTCCATTTTTTGCAAAGTCCAAATTTGACATTGGTAAAATGTCCGATTTTTCTCAACACCTAACAAAATTTCTATAATATCAACCATGCGTCCATTTCTTGCAAAGTCTAAATTTGACATCAGTAAAATGTCCGAATTTCTCAACACCTAACAATATTCCGAAAATATTTACCATTCGTCCATTTTTTGCAAAGTCCAAATTTGACATCGGTAAAATGTCCGATTTTTCTCAACACCCAACAAAATTTCGATAATATTTACTATTCGTCCAATTTTTGCAAAGTCCAAATTTGACATCGGTAAATTGTCAGATTTTTCTCAACACCTAACAAAATTCCTATAATATTTACCATTCGTCCATTTTTTGTAAAGTCCAAATTTGACATTGGTAAAATGCCCGATTTTTCTCAACACCTAACAAAATTCCGATAATATTTACCATGCGTTCATTTTTACAAAGTCCAAATTTGACATCGGTAAAATCTCCGTTTTTTCTCAACACCTAACAAAATTCCTATAATATTTACCATTCGTCCAATTTTTGCAAAGTCCAAATTTGACATCGGTAAAATCTCCGATTTTTCTCAACACCTAACAAAATTCCGATATTTACCTTTCGTCCATTTTTTGCAAAGTCTAAATTTGACATCGGTAAAATGTCCGATTATTCCCAACACCTAACAAAATTCCGATATTTACCATTCGTCCATTTTTTGCAGTCTAAATTTGACATCAGTAAAATGTCCGATTTTTCTCAACACCTAACAAAATTCCGATATTTACCTTTCGTTCATTTTTTGCAAAGTCCAAATTTGACATCGGTAAAATGCGTTCGATTTTTCTCAACACCTAACAAAATTCCGATATTTACCATTCGTCCATTTTTGAAAAGTCCAAATTTGACATCGGTAAAATGCGTCCGATTTTTCTCAACACCTAACAAAATTCCTATAATATTTGCCATTCGTCCAATTTTTGGAAAAGTCCAAATTTGACATCGGTAAAATGTCCGATTTTTCCCAACACCTAATAAAATTCCGATATTTACCATTCGTCCATTTTTGGCAAAGTCCAAATTTGACATCGGTAAAATGTCAGATTTTTCTCAACACCTAACAAAATTTCCATAATATTTACTATTCGTCCAATTTTTGCAAAGTCCAAATTTGACATCGGTAAAATGTCCGATTTTTCTCAACACCTAACAACATTACGATATTTACCATTCGTCCATTTTTTGTAAAGTCCAAATTTGACATCGGTAAAATGTCCGACTTTTCTCAACACCTAACAAAATTCCGATATTTACCATTCGTCCATTTTTTGCAAAGTCCATATTTGACATCGGTAAAATGCGTCCGATTTTTCTCAACACCTAACAAAATTCTTATATTTACCATTCGTCCATTTTTTTGCAAAGTCCGAATTTGACATCGGTAAAATGTCCGAATTTCTCAACACCTAACAAAATTCCGATATTTACCATTCGTCCATTTTTTGCAAAGTCCAAATTTGACATCGGTAAAATGCGTCCGATTTTTCTCAACACCTAACAAAATTCTTATATTTACCATTCGTCCATTTTTTTGCAAAGTCCAAATTTGACATCGGTAAAATGCGTCCGATTTTTCTCAACACCTAACAAAATTCCTATAATATTTGCCATTCGTCCATTTTTTGGAAAGTCCAAATTTTACATCGGTAAAATGTCCGATTTTTCTCAACACCTAACAAAATTCCGATATTTACCATTCGTCCATTTTTTGCAAAGTCTAAATTTGACATCGGTAAAATGTCCGATTTTTCTCAACACCTAACAAAATTCCGATATTTACCATTCGTCCATTTTTTGCAAAGTCTAAATTTGACATCGGTAAAATGTCCGATTTTTCTCAACACCTAACAAAATTCCGATATTTACCATTCGTCCATTTTTTGCTAAGTCCAAATTTGACATCGGTAAAATGTACGATTTTTCTCACCACCTAACAAATTCCGATAATATTTACCATTCGTCCATTTTTTGCAAAGTCCAAATTTGACATTGGTGGAATGTCCAAATATTCCATATAACTAACCTAACCTAACCTACCCTAACCCTAACCTAACCTAACCCCTAGCCTAACCTAACCTAAACAAACCTAACCAAACCAAAACAAACCAAAACCAACCAAACCTAACCGAACCTAACCAAACATAACCTAGAGAGAAAGGGAGAGGTAGAGAGAGAGGAAGAGGTAAAGAGAGAGAGAAAGAAAGAGACAGAGACAGAGAGAGAAAGGGAGAGGTAGAGAGGAAGGGAGAGGTAGAGAGAAAGAGAGAGGCAGAGAGAGAAAGGGAGAGGCAGAGAGAGACAGACAGAAATGGAGGGGTAGAGTGAGAGAGAGAAAGGGAAAGCCAGAGCAAGAGACAGCAAGAAAGAGGAAGAGAGAGAGGGAGAGTAAGGATTAGGCAGAGATAGAGAGAAATGGAGAGGCAAAGAGAGAGAGAGAGAGAAAGGTAGAGGAAGAGAGAGAGAAAGAAAGGGAGAGGGAAAGGGAGAGTCAGAGAGAGAGAGACAGAGACATGAAGGGGTAGAGAGAGAGAGAGAAAGGGAGAGATAAATAGAGAGTGAAAGAGGGAGGTAGAGAGATAAAGAGAAAAAGAGTGAGGCAAAGAGAGAGAGAAAGGGAGAGGCAGAGAGAGAGAGAGAGAAAGAGAGAGAGAGAGAAAGGGAGATACAGAGAGAAAGAGAGAGAGAGGGAGATACAGAGAGAAAGAGAGAGAAAGGGAGTGGTAGAAAGAGAGAGAGAGAGAAAGGGAGCGGTAGAGAGAGAAAGGGAGAGGGAAAGAGGGGAAGGAAGGGAGAGGCCGAGAGAGAGAGAAATGGAGAGGTATCGAGAGAGAGAGAGAACGAGAAATGGAGAGGCATCGAGAGAGAGAGAGAGAGAGAAAGGGAGAGGTAGAGATAAAGGGAGAGGTAGAGAGAAAGAGAGAGGCAGAGAGAGAGAGAGAGAAAGGGAGAGGCAGAGAGAGAGACAGAGAAATGGAGGGGTAGAGGGAGAGAGAGAAAGGGAAAGCCAGAGCGAGAGAGAGAAAGGGAGAGGAAGAGAGAAAGGGAGAGGCAGAGAGAGAGAGAAATGGCGAGGCATAGAGA
>NC_061820.1:17500-37500 GCF_019202785.1 Penaeus chinensis
AGAGAGAGAGAGAAAGAAAGAGAGAGAGAGAGAGAGAGAGATAGGGACTGGCAAAGAGAGAGAGAGAGAAGAAGAAAGAGAAGGAGAGAGAGAGAGAAAGGGAGAGTAAGAGAGAAAAGAGACAGAGAGAGATACAGAGAGACAGAGAGACAGAGATTTAGAGAGGGAGAGAGAGAGAGAGGGGGGGGAGGGAGTGAGAGGCAGAGAGAAAGTAAGAGAAAAAGAGAGAAAAAAAGAAAGAGAGGGAGAGAGAGACAGAGAGAGATAGAGAGAAACAGAGAGAGACAGAGACAGAGAGATGTACAGAGGGAGAGAGAGAGAGAAAGGGAGAGGCAGAGAGAGAGAGAGAGAAATGAAGGGGCAGAGAGAGAGATAAAGAACGGTATAGGTAGAGAGAGAGAGAGAGAGAGAGAGAGAGAGAGAGAGAGAGAGAGAGAGAGAGAGAGAGAGAGAGAGAAAGGGAGAGGCAGAGTGAGAGAGAGGAAGAGAGAGGCAAAGAGAGAGAGAGAGAGAGAGAGAAAGGGAGAGCTAGAGAGAGAGAGAGAGAGAGAGAGAGAAAGGGAAAGCTAGGGAGAGAGAGGGGGAGAGGCAGAGAGAGGAAGGGACAGTTAGAAAGAGAGAAAAAGGTAGAGGTAAAGAGAGAGAGAGGGAAAGGGAGAGGTTGAGAGTGAGAGTGAGAGAGAGAAAGGGACAGGTAGAGAGGGAGAGAGAGAAAGGGAGAGGTAGAAAGAGAGATAGAATGGGAGAGGCAGAGAGAGAGAAAGAGAGAGGTATAGAGAGAGAGAAAGGGAGAGGGAGCGAGAAAGAAATGGAGAGGTAGAGAGAGAGATAGAGAGAGAGAGAGAGAGAGAGAGAGAGAGAGAGAGAGAGAGAGAGAAAGGGAGAGGTAGAGAGAGAGAGAAAGGGAGAGGTATAGCGAGAGAGAGACGGATAAATGAAGCGGTAGAGAGAGAGAAAGAGAGAGAGAAAAAAGAAAGAGATAGAAAGAGAGAGACAATAAGAGTGAAAGGGGGAGGTTGAGACAGAGAGAGAAAAAGGGAAAGGCAGAGAGAGAGAGCGAAAGGGAGAGGCCGAGAGAGAGAGAGAGAGAGAGAGAGAGAGAGAGAGAGAGAGAGAGAGAGAGAGAGAGAGAGAGAGAGGAGAGGCAAAGAGAGAGAGAGAGAAAGGGAGAGGCAAAGAGAGAGAGAGAGAAAGGGAGAAGCATAGCGAGAGAAAGACATATAAATGAAGCGGTAGAGAGAGAGAGAGAGAGAGAGAGAGAGAGAGAGAGAGAGAGAGAGAGAGACAGAGAGAGAGAGAGGGACAGGTAGAGAGAGAAAGGGAGAGGTAGAGAGAGAGAGAAAGGAAGAGGCCGTGGGAGAGAGAGATAGAAAGGGAGGGAGAGGCAGAGAGAGAGAGAGAGAGAGAGAGCGAGAGAGAGCGAGAGAGTGAGAGAAAGAGAGACAGAAAGAGAGAGAGAGAGAGAGAGAGAGAGAGAGAGAGAGAGAGAGAGAGAGAGGGAGATGCCGTGAGAGAGAGTGAGATAAAGGGAGAGGCCGAGAGAGCGAGAGAGAGCGAGAGAGCGAGAGAAAGAGACAGAAAGAGAGAGAGAGAGAAAGAGAGAGAGGGAGATGCCGTGAGAGAGTGAGAGAAAGGGAGAGCCCGAAAGAGAGAGAGAGAGAAAGAGAGAGGCAAAGAGAGAGACAGAGAGAAAGAGAGAGGCAAAGAGAGAGAGAGAGAAAGAGACAGGCAAAGAGAGAGGCAAAGACAGAGAGACAGAGAAAGGGAGAGGTAGAGAGAGAGAGAGAAAGGGAGAGGTAGAGAGAAAGAGAGAAAGGGAGAGGTAGAGAGAGAGAGAGAGAGAGAGAGAGAGACGGAGAGGGAGAGAGAGAGACGGAGAGAGAGAGAGAGAGAGACCGAGAGTGAGAGAGAGAGAGAGAGAGAGAGAGAGAGAGAGAGAAAGAAAGAGAGAGAGCCAGGTAGAGAGTGAGAGGGACAAGTAGGAGAGAGAGAGAGAGAGAGAGAGAGATTGAGAGAGAGAGAGAGATTGAGAGAGAGAGAGAGAGAGAGAGAGAGAGAGAGAGAGAGAGAGACACACACACAGAGAGAGAGAGAGAGAGAGAGAGAGAGAGAGAGAGAGAGAGAGAGAGAGAGAGAGAGAGAGAGAGAGCAAGAGAGAGAGGAAGAGAGAGAGAGAGAGCAAGAGAGAGAGAGAGAGAGAGAGAGAGAGAGAGAGAGAGAGAGAGAGAGAGAGAGAGGGGGGGGGAGAGAGAGAGAGGGGGGGAGAGAGAGGGAAAGGGAGAGAGAGGGAGAGAGTGAGAGTGAGAGTGAGAGTGAGAGAGAGAGAGAGAGAGAAAGGGAGAGGTAGAAAGAGAGAGAGAGAAAGGGAGAAGTAGAGAGAAAGATAGAAAGGTAGAGGTAGAGAGAGAGTGAGAAAGGGAGAGGTCGAGAGAGGGAGAGAAAGGGAGGTAGAGAGAGAGAGAGAGAGAGAGAGAGAGAGAGAGAGAGAGAGAGAGAGAGAGAGAGAGAGAGAGAGAGAGAGAGAGAGATAAAGAGAGAGAGAGAGAGAAAGTGAGTGGCAGAGAGAGAGAAAGAGACAGGTAGAGAAAGAGGTAGAGAAAAGGAGAGGTAGAGGGAGAGAGAGAGAGAGAGAGATAGAAAGGGAGAGGCAGAGAGAGAGAGAAAGGGAGAGGTAGAGAGAGAGAGAAACGAAGAGGTAGAAAGAGAAAGAGAAAGAGAAAGAGGAGAAAGAGAGAGAGAGAGAGAGAGAGAGAGAGAGAGAGAGAGAGAGAGAGAGAGAGAGAGAGAGAGAGAGAGAGATAGAAAGAGGGAGAGAGAGAGAGGGAGAGGGAGAGGGAGAGGGAGAGGGAGAGGGAGAGGGAGAGAGAGAGAAAGGAGGGAGGGAGAGAGAGAGGAAGAGAGGCAGAGGGAAGAAAGGAGAGAGGGGTAGGGAAATAGAGATAGGAAGGGAGGTAGGGAGGGAGGGAGGGAGGGAGAGAGAGAGGGAAGAAAGGAGAGAGAGGGAGGGAAATAGAGATAGGAAGGGAGGTAGGGAGGGAGGGAGGGAGGGAGGGAGGGAGAGAGAGAGAGAGAGGTAGAGAGAGAGAGACAGGTAGAGAGAGAGAGACAGGTAGAGAGAGAGAGACAGGTAGAGAGAGAGAGAGAGAGAGAGAGAGAGAGAGAGAGAGAGAGAGAGAGAGAGAGAGAGAGAGAGAGAGAGAGAGAGAGAGAGGCAAAGAGAGAAAGAGGCAAAGAGAGAGAGAAAGAAAAGAGAGAGAGAGGCAAATAGAGAGAGAAAGGGAGAGGCAGAGAGAGAGAGAGAGAGAGGAGAGAGAGAGAGAGAGAGAGAGAGAGAGAGAGAGAGAGAGAGAGAGAGAGAGGGGGGGGGAGAGAGAGAGAGGTAGAGTGGGAGGGAGAGAGAGAGGTAGAGTGGGAGGGAGGGAGGGAGGGAGGGAGAGGGAGAGGGAGAGGGAGGGAGAGGGAGAGGGAGGGAGGGAGAGAGGGAGAGAGAGAGAGAGAGAGAGAGAGAGAGAGAGAGAGAGAGAGAGAGAGAGAGAGAGAGAGGTAGAGTGGAAGTGAGGGAGGAAGGGAGAGGGGGGGAGAGACTTAGAGAGAGAGAGAGAGAGAGAGAGAGAGAGAGAGAGAGAGAGAGAGAGAGAGAGAGAGAGAGAGAGAGAGAGAGAGAGAGAGAGAGAAAGAGAGAGAGAGAGAGAGGGGAGGGAGAGGGGAGAGGGGGAGAGAGAGAGGGGGAGAGAGAGAGAGAGAGAGAGGAAATGAGATAGAGGGAGGTAGAGAGAGAGGGGGGGAAAGAAACTGAAGGAGGGAGAGAGAGAGAGAGGGGGAGGGGAAGCGAGTCATATTACATGTTCAAACTTATACAAACACTTTCTTGACAGCATACAAATCGAAGAAGTAAAATGAGACACCGTGTCATATTTTTAAAAAATAACATGTGTGATGACTAACTTTTTGCTGGTCCTTCCTTGCCTTCCTGTTTAATGAATATGAATCCATTGGCTGTCGCTGATCAGTATTCGCACACATTCGGAGTCAACAGATGCAATGATTTGTCTTCACACAGCCAGTACCTAACAACAACTAGCCCGCCTAAAATCTCACCCGTATTGGCGAGAAAATAACGGACATCCCAATTAGCCTAACCGCGTAAAATGACTGTTTACCGTTATTTATGCTGGGCGTCAGTATAACGGACGTCCCAGTTAGCCTCACAATGCAATGAGATTGTTTACCGACAATTTTGATTTATGCTCTAAGGTAATATATTGAATGCACTCTTATAATATGTAAATGTGTATAGCACATTACCCTTACATGCATCACACCACGACGTGTGATATTTTTTGTTTTAGTGATGAAACAACAACAATAACGTCACAGTGCAATCATCGACAATCGATAATTAATTTCATGTCTGAATTTCACACGAGGACGCGTTCAGTTTTTGTTTAAACAACATCGTCACAATGCAATCCATCAGCAATAATTATTTCATTTTTTTTAAAGAACTTGTCCATTTTTTTGTTAGGCTCTGATACGGCACAACAACAAAAAAAAAAAAAATGTACATTTTATCAAGGCCATGTCCCTTTTCTAAAGGGCATCTATATGTTTTGTATATTATTACAGTAAAGTTAATCAAGTAAGGCATAATTAGTAAAAATGCTACTGTTGGTTACGGTAATGAGGCAGTTCCTGTAGTAGCGTTCGTCGCCCCCCCCCCCCCCCCCCCCCCCCCCCCCCCCCCCCCCCCCCCCACACACCGTCTTGCTCACTGCCTTGAGTACCTGGGGAGTCTTGCCTCGGTCACTTCTCCGCTGCCATAGGCCTGGGCAAGATCTCTCTGCCATTTTTGCTGTTAATCGTTTGGTACTTCTTTGTTAGGGATTAGGGCGATATATTACAATTTAGTAATATATCGCATAGGTAGGGTTTTCCTGTTTGTGTGTTTTATATATCCTATTTGTTTTTGGTGAAGGTATAAATAAAAATAAATTGTAATTAAATGACTTTACTTATTTTCCAAATCTTTGACAATTAGTAAATGATAGTAATAAATGACTTTTTAATAATAAATGACTGATAACTGATAATGATACATTTACTATAAAAAGGATTACAATAAAATAATGAAAGTACATTATAAAGGAATGATACTACATTACGACATGATAAATGAATGATTGAATTAACATATTTAAGGACAATAAGTTAATGAGTATCTTAATAAAGAATGAAGAATGAATGACATTAATGAATGAACCAGAAGAAACTTGACAATCACTAGTAGTATTTAAACGCAAGGACAGTTGTTGTTACGTGGTATTAGCCATTTAAATCAGGCCGCATCATTTTGATTTTTCGTCTATGATTCTGGCTACCGCATTAGGAGAATTAGAGTTCAGCGGAGTTGCTCTTCCCCTGAATTCTCTTAGTGACATACCAGCCGTAACGATATAAATTATTTTTTATGTATACATGTACAATATACAAGTTGGTTTATTCATCTTTATGGTTTGTGAAGTAACGTATCTAAGATTTCTTAATATATAAACCTATAAAATTCTCGCACGACGCATTTTCCATTTTTTGTTTTACTAATGAAACAACTATGGGCCTCTTCAGTAACGCCATCCAACTGTTAACGGTAACGAAAAGACTAAACAATTCGGCGAGCTGTTAAAGTTTTGCCTCTAGTTCTGTCCAAGCGTGACTCCATTGTTATGGTTCCACACATGGTCTGTTATTCACCTGTGCAGAGCATATTCAACTCTAGAAAATGGCAATTAGGGATTATATTTTCAAATAATTGCTATTAAGTCGCCTGTTGTAAGTTAAGATTATACGTAGATAGAACTCATGCACTATTATACATTTATTATTAATGAAGATATTACAGAGAAAGAACACGAACGTACTGCATAAATGGACATGTCCTTTAAGGAATGGACATGTTCTTTAAAAAATGAACATGTCCTTTAAACATTAAACATGTCCTCTAAAAAAAATGAACATGTCCTCTAAAAAATGAAGACACACTTAAAAATATTAACATGTCCTCTTAAAAAATGGACATGCTTAAAAATGGACATATTCTGTAAAAGAAATGGTATATGAAATAATAATTGCCGATGGTTTTACTGTTCACTTGTTGTTCCATTACTAAAATAAAAAAAAAAATGGACACGACGTCGTGTGAGAATTTTATAGGAATACGTTTTAAAAAATATTGGATACGTTACTTTACAAAACATGAAGATGAATATACCAACTTATACAATGTGCATGTATACATAAAGAGTAATACATAAAAAAATAGACGTGTCCTTTAAAAAAAAAAATGGACATGCCCATTAGATATGGGTATGTCCATTAAAACATGAACATGTCCTTTAAAAAATGGACATCTCCTTTAAGACATGGACATGTTCGTTGAATATTGAACGTGAACTTCAAAAATTGGACATGCCCCTTAAAACATGGACAGTCCCTAATATGAAAATTGGACATGGTATAATTATTGCTGACTTATTGCAATGTGACGCTGTTTTATTATTTTGCTGAAGTGACATATGCACACAAACTGTCTAGTACACTGTACAGTTATGCACAAAGAGTATTTTTTTAAAATGGACACGTCCTCGTGTGAGAGTCGGACATGATTACTGCTGATGGATCGCACTGTGCGGGCGTTGTTGTTGTTTCATTATTTAAAAAACGGAAACTTCCTCGTGTGAAATTCGGACACGGAAGAGTTATTGTTGATAGACTGCAATGTGACGCTATTATTGTTGGCTCATCACTAAATCAAAATATGAATATCGGACATGGTATAATTATTACTGATTTCACTGTGACGTTATTGTTTTATAATGCTGTTGTTATTGTTGTTACATTACTAAAACAAAAAATGGACATGACGTCGTGTGATAATGTTATAGGAACAATGGTACAGGAACACATTTTAATATATATTGGATATATTACTTCAAAAAACATGTTGGATATACCAACTTGTATCCTGTACATAAGAAATAATTCATATAACAGGGACATGTCCCTTATAAAAATAGATATAACCTTTAAAAAATGAATATGCCATTAAAAAAATGGACATATTCATTAAAACTTTGACCTGTTTCTTAAAAAATGGACATATCCTTTACAAATGAACATGTCCTAATATGAAAATTGGACATGGTACGATTACTGTGTTGTTGTCTTACTATTTTACTTGAGTGAAATTCCATAGATTATTAACATCACATATGTAAACATACGGTTTTGAACACTGTACATTTATATATAAAGAGTACTTAAAAAAGAAGACACGGTATCGTGTGAAAATCGGACATGAAATAATCATTGCCAATGAAATGCGCATTGAGGATGTTGTTGTTATTGTCATTGTTTCATTACTAAAATAATAAATGGACTTGACGTCGTGTGCGAATGCTATAGGAACAATGTTATAGGAACACATTTTAAGAAATATTGGATACGTTACTTCACAAAACATGAAGATGTATATACCAACTTGCATGCTGTAATTGTATACATAAGAGTAATTTATAAAACATTGACATGACCTTTAGAAAATGGACATGCCCTTTAAAAATGAACATTAAAACTTGCACTGTGACGTTGTTTTATTATTTTACCTAAGTGAACTTTCATAGAATAGCAACATCACATATGTCTTGTACATTTATATATAAAGAGTAATTTCTTAAAATGGACACGTTATCGTGTGAAAATCGGACATTAAATCCTTATTGCCGATAGACTGCACTGTTAGGATGTTATTGTTGTTGTTATTGTTATTTCATTACTAAAATTTGCAGATATATTAATTGGACTTTTTCCAGGTGTTAAAATCCCGCCTGAATCAAAACCTGATAAATCTTCTGCCAATCTTGATCTTGATCGTTTCGAATCGTCTGGAGATCATTTCCCCTCTTCTAACTCTCCGAATCATTTGCCTAAGGTATGTAATGATGTCCATTCCAAATCGCTTGAGACTGTTATGAGAGTGGAGACTCGTGCAATGACGGAACGATCAGATGAACGTAAGCCTCTGAAGTGTCCCGCAGTGTCGCAAATTGACATCGGTAAACTTGACGTCATTAATGCTCAGAACACATGTCCTACTTTAAAGTCAATTAGGGAAAAGCTAAAGACTGGAAAAATAGACCATGTTAAGAATAGAGCAGTGAAATATGAAATAATTAGTGGATTAATCTATAGAATCTGCTTAGATAGTAAATTCGATCATGAAAAGGATAGAAAACAACTGGTTGTTCCTGAGATTTACAGAAGTAAAATATTAAATCTTGCTCATGATTCATTGACAGCTGGCCACTTTTCACACAGGAAAACTAGCCATAAGATATTCCTTAAGTTTTTCTGGCCTGGAGCAGGAGCAGATATCAAGCGTTATTGTAGATCGTGTCACATCTGTCAAAAGGTTTCGCACAAAGGCCGGGTTAAGAGGATGCCGATGAAAACTGTTCCCGTCATTTCAGAGCCTTTTTCACGTGTCGCTATTGACCTTGTCGGTCCGATATCACCTTGCTCCGACCGCGGACACAGATACATTCTGACTATGATAGATTATGCTACGCGTTTCCCCGAAGCCGTCTGTCTGAAGAACATAGACACCGTGACTATAGCAGAGAGTTTAGTTGAGATTTTCTCTCGGGTTGGTATCCCAAAAGAAATCTTGTCGGATCGCGGAACTCAGTTTCGATCAGACTTAATGGCCGAGATTCATAGATTGCTGTCAGTTAAAGCTCTGTACACAACCCCGTATCATGCGAGTTGCAATGGCGCGGTTGAACGTCTGAATGGAGTCTTGAAAGCAATGATAAAAAAGTTGTGCTCTGACCATCCGCGAGACTGGGATAGATATCTTCCCGTCGTTCTTTTCGCTTACAGGGAAATCCCGAACGATTCGCTGAAGTTTTCTCCATTTGAGCTCCTTTATGGAAGAACAATTGGAGGTCCGCTTACCATTTTGCACGAACTTTGGTCTAATGACGAGATTGATAATGAAGTAAAGACTACATATCAATACGTAACAGAATTAAGATCCAGATTAGAGGAAACTGCAAAATTGGCTGTCTCCCAAGCCGAGATAAGCAGCAAGACTTACAAAAGCTATTATGACCTTAAATCTAGAAATCGCAAGTTAGAGGTAAATGATGAAGTGCTTGTACTCTTGCCCACTGATCACAATAAAATTATTATGCAATGGAAAGGCCCTTATCCAGTCATAGGCGTTAAAAATAATGGAGTAGATTATACCATCAAAGTGCGTGGAAAGAGTAAACTTTTTCACATAAATATGTTGAAGCGATACTTCCGTCGTGATGAAACTGCTCCTGAGAAGAACAAACTTGTTAATGTATGCATTGTGGATGAAAATGATTGTGATAATGTAGATGAGACTATGTATCTGGAATTGACAAATGGTGAATCTTTAAATATAGGATGCGATTTGAGTGTTCGACAAAAGGATGCTGTAAGTGTTCTTATTTCTGAATTTCCTGATGTTTTCACCGACAAGCCAGGTCATACTAAGTCTATAGAACACGTAATCAATCTTGAGACCACTAACCCCGTTTGCAAGAAACCTTATCCTATACCCTATAATCTCATTGATGTTTTCAACAAGGAAGTTGACAAAATGCTTGAGCTAGGCATAATTGAGCCATCTGTATCACCTTATTGTTCACCGGTCGTTCTCGTAAGAAAGCGCGATCAAACTTATAGGTTCTGTATCGACTTCAGGAGCTTGAATGACATTACAACTTTTGATTGTGAACCCATGCCCACAACTGAACCAGCTCTAGGTAATTTTGTAAATGATAAATATTTTATCGAAATAGATCTTAAATTAGGCTACTGGCAGATTCCTCTATCTTTAGAATCTAAGAAATATACTGCTTTTTCCACAAACAGAGGACTCATGCAATTTGTAATGATGCCATTTGGACTCAAAACGGCTTGTGCAACATTTGTTAGACTGATGAGAAAAGTGATTTTTGGATTGAAGAATACAAATTGTTACTTTGACAACATTGTAATTCATAATTCTAATTGGTTTGATCATTTACAGGATTTGAGATGTTTGCTGAATAAATTACGGTTGCATGGCTTAACGGCTGGTATAAGTAAGTGCTTCTTTGGGTACAATAGAATAAATTATCTTGGAGTTGTTCTCGGAGAAAATGTTATTAAACCACCCGTAGACCGAATTAGAGCAATTGAGTTAATGCCTTTGCCAGTCACTAAAAAGGAGCTAAGATCTTTCATTGGAACAATTTCATACTATAGAAAATTCATACCAAAATTTGCTAACATTTGTGCTCCTATGAATGAGCTACTGAAGAAGAATTCAAGTAATAAACTGAATTGGAATAATGAACAAGTTTCTAGCTTTCTTGAGTTAAAATCCAAGCTCTCGGATAAACCAATCTTGTGTCTTCCTGACTATTCGAAAACCTTTTTCTTACGGTGTGATGCTTCTGAGAATGGTATTGGGGCGGTCTTGCTTCAGGAACAGAACGGAACAAAGATACCTATAGCTTATGCTAGCCGAAAGCTACTCGATAGGGAAAAGAATTTTGCAACTATTGAAAAGGAATGTTTGTCAATCGTTTGGGCTATCAACAAGTTTAAAACTTACATCTATGGTAAGGAATTTGTGCTAGAAACTGACCAACAACCCTTAATATATCTCAAAAACATGAGAAATTCAAATGGAAAATTAATGAGATGGGCTCTAGCATTGCAAGGTTATTCATATAGAATACAATACATAAAAGGTAAAGAAAATGTAGGTGCGGACATTCTGAGTCGCTGTGTTTAGTAAATATGTTATATAAATGACACAAAATCAATAGATTTTATGCTTGGTTATGGGGCATTGTAAAGGGATTATATAACATATTTACAATTTTTGTGTAAATTATTTGTTATCAGCTATATCGGGTTTATAGTAACCCTATCTTAAAATACTTGTAAATATTGGTAAATATTTATACAGTGAAGATATACATCTACATGTGTATTATTTTTGTTTAAAAGTAAGTTTCCTCGTATCCCCTTAGTGTAATGCGCATGCGCGTAGGTGTGCCTCACCTGGGTTTACTCTAGCATGTAATCGGTTACTTTGCCATACCACTTGTTCGTGTGAACACTGTGACCCTCGCCTCGTGAGTAGGAAAACCTTTTGAGTACGCTGATTCGTATAGCGTGGTATATCGTTGGTACTTTTATTCATTTTATTTACATTCATTTCTTGTTTTCAGTCTTTTTTTTATGTACTTAACGAAGTTGCTGACGCCAGGCGCCACGATACTGTGATTCGCGTGCCCCCGAAGTTAATCGGAGCAGCGCCAAGCTTGAACAAGCCCTGTGACACCTGGGCTGTTTGATACGCTTGCTTGGGACGTGGATATATACCTATTTTCTTGTTGTTTAACAATTGTAAATATATATGGTGATGGTTATGACATCTTTTAATACCCCCTTTTAATGAAAGTGAAAACATAATTAAGTGATGTGATTGATCCCTTGACGAAATACACCAGTGAAAGCAAAAGATCCTTTACACACTTAAAATGTGTATTATCAGTTTTCCTCGACATCCTTTCCCTAATTTCTATTTTTAATTATTCTTTCTCTTCGGCGACGCTTCCAAAGTGTTATAATAACCCCTGAAGGGAACAATGGTCGTCACATAAATTTTATCTTTTTTCGCGTTTGTTTGGATCCTTTGTATTGTTTGGACTGTCGAACTAATGAGTTGGTCTTCCAGTACTTTCTTTGCATATTTTCGTGGCATGCCGGGGAGTCTTATTTTGGGTATATGTAACCATGGTTTTGGGAAGGGAAAGCTCTCGTGTCGTAGACTTTGAATTGGTCATACTGCACTGAAAAAAAAACGCAGCAACAAAAACTTGTCTTGTGCTACCTGAAATACCCTGGAGTCCCGGGGTCTCAGTTTGTTTCTGTGTTATTTGACGTAAATTTTTCATTTATCTGTGTTTACAGAAACTTCTTTGCCGCACCTTCAGTGTCTTTACTTGCTAGAGGTAACACGAGGCAACAGTAGTTGTAGGCAGCACCCCACCCCAGACCCGAAGCACTCTTCTACCTCAGGGTAGCCTTTATGGGCTTCAACTCCTGGGTAGTGAGGCCCAGTAGTCTGGGGCGTCATTTTGGCGCAACTTTTTTCTCTCCATGATTCTTCTCATCTTCGAATGATTTTCCTGAGCCTACAGCAGCATCCTTGTTGTGGCCCCTATTCCACAACATTTTAGTAAATGCTCTTCAGTATCAAGACTTATTGTGTTAGATCAATAAATGTTTAAATATACTCATTAATTATAGTGTAACTTTAAATTATAAATCAAAGTGACAATATTAATATTATGAATTAGTGCAATTGAAGGTTTGAGTTAAATCTTTGTAAAAGAAATCAATAAATTTATTAGCTGAATATTATCAATGCAATATGATAAAATTATAATAACAATCTTAACGTGAAATAAAAAATAGATAAGATATTAATTGTGTTCTTAACTCTTTAAATGCAACTAGACAGTTATGATTAACTGTTTATTATTATCAATCATGAAACTTGATGAAAACAAAATCAACAATATTTAAAATTACGTTATAGCTTCATGAACTAAAAATTATAAAACATCATTATAAAAGTAATTAATTATTCAATGTTTCAAAGCTAATAAATGGATTAGATATTACACAAAATAAGCATGATCAATAGACAAGCAAATAGTTAAATTATTGTAAACATGATCAGTTAGTTAAATATTATACTAAGAAAAAAATTATCTTAAGAAAAACAAATTATAACAATTATAACAAACACACATTAAGTTGTATTTCTATGTGAATATACGAATCCAACATCAACCAAGTAAAAGTAATTATCTACCAAAAGCAAATACTTGATAGACAAAAAATCAATCTTGCGCTCCGTTGGAAAATAATAGGACTCGTCACTGTCTACACACTTCTGCTGAGCTATCAATCTTAGAAAGCACTTAATTATTTAATCAAACTTAACTAAACTTAACTTAAACTAACCTATTCATTCTTATTAACTGTTAATAAAGAAGTTATATCTAACATAATATTTGTATATGACCTTGATGACCCGTACATATATTTGTTTTGACCATTAACTATTAACACAATAATGCCAAAGCATTAGTTAAATTTGATAATCAACTTGTCTCATTACATGTTCATAAAAATCTTCATTTTATTCCTCATCCTTTGTTCCAGAATAGCATTCCCTTGTTACTTTCTTCCATTTCTAATTCCTTCCTACTCTGTTCCATCAGGATGGTGCACTAAAATAGTTCAACCGGGCTTACCGAGATGAACATGGTTACTGGACGCTTCTCCGAAACCTAATCCTTATTCTCCGACACTAAGCGTCCTTTTATTTTCGATATGAAGGTCATCCGGTCACGCCCTTGCTGGTTATCACTTAATTATTTCTTATAGTTGGAAAGATACCCGCATCAGGACTTTTCTATATCCCAAGACAGTTTTAACATTCTTTTATCACTTCTAACATTTCCTACCTGCCACCCGAGTTCATTTCTTGTTCCCAAACTGATTCACTATGATCTTTATTGCGATCGATTAGAACTGCTTGTTGTTTCGCACTCGCAATTTTTTTTTTTTTTTTCCTTCTGTTAGTCCATCACCCTCTGTCACATGATGATCTGGCCACTTTGAGTCAGAGGGCGCTTCTGTTTTTGTTTTTTTTATCTGTGTCTTGTCCTCTTGACCGTATTTTTTTTATGGAATCCACTTCAAATCTCCGTGATGTTATTCTATTTTTGGCGTCTCGTCCCAGCTTGTTTGTTTCACCCGTTCATGTAACATCCGCTTCGCCCTTGTGTTGTTCGCGTGATGACTTTGCTCTTTAGGATAATCTGTCACAGCATAAATTATTTTTTGGTGATTTTAATGCTCATCGTACGTAATGGGGTTCCCTGCGGGTGGATGGGTGAGCAAGTAGTTATGCTAATCAGTGATTCTGATTTGGTCCTTTTGAACGAAAGAACGCGGGTGGACGATAGTACCGGTAATTTGAGCTTTCTTGACCTAACTCTGGTCTCTACAACAATAGCAGCCAAGTGCCAGTGGCATACCATTGATGACTCAGTCGGAAACAATCACTTTCCTATTTGTATTAAATATTCATGCGACACAACAACAACGCCTTCAGCATCTAAATTTAATGTAAAAAGAGCAGACTGGGTTACTTGTTAGGGAAACCACTGATGATAAAGTAAATGATGTTCAGAATTATATATTAGATGCAGCAATGATAAGACGTCTACAGAAAGCATTAAGCATAGAGTTCCATGGTGGACACCAGATTGCTGCAGGGCGCTGTGTGGACGCAATAGGTCAATAGGTCATCGATATCGAGAACTTTTGCAACTACAAACAAGCACGAGCTAGGGCTCGTAGAACCATAAGACAAACTAAAAGAGACTCCTGGTGGAGCTTTGTCTCTACTATGAACAATAATACACCAATATCAGAGGTTTGGTCCACTGTTAATAAATTCAAAATTAAAAACATTATCTACGAGGGTGCTTATTTCCCTTCACCTAGAGACACTGTTAATGTACTCGCCAGGGTGACCACCAAGGAAGCGGCTGAGCTGCAACCTATTCACTTTGCTATAGGAGATGACTTTGATTACAATAAAGATCTAACAATGAATGAGCTTGTCCGAGCCCTAGAAGCCTATAGAGGAACATCCCCAGCTCCCGATGAGATTCGATATTAGATTATAAAGCATCTTAATCATGATGTCATGATTAAGTTTATAGAAGTGTACAATGAAATTTGGAAAAGCCACATATTGAAAGAAGTGGGAAATTCCAGATCAGCCATTTCTTACTGCCCAAGTGGCTTATGCAAGGTCATGGAACGAATTGTTAGCAGTTGGTTATTGCATTCTTTAAATACCAAAAATTTACTAGTTGATGAGCATTGCGGCTTCTGTAAGGGATGCCAAACTCTTGATCATCTAGTAAAGCTGGACAGTCATATTCAAGAGGTCTTTGCCAAAAAAACGTTTTTTGGTTTCAGTATTCTTGGATACAGAAAAAGCATACATGACATGGCGATATGGACGACTCAGAAAACTATATGCTTTTGGATTACGTGGAAACTTACTTTGTTTCATTAAAAATGTCATTACTGACAAAACTTTTACTGTCAAATTATTTTCTGACAATGTTACCTTTATCGGACATATTTGTCCAGGTAAACGGGGTCCCACAAGAAAGTGTCTTGTCACCAACATTATTTCTGTGTATGATAATTGACATCTTACCAGATCCCCCTCGGAATCTTAAATATTCACTGTATGCCAATGATTGTCCATTATGGCATTCCAGCAGTAATGCAGAATTCTTGGCAAATCGCATCCAACTGGTACTGGATATCATTCATATCTGGGGCCTCCAGTGGGGTTCTAAGTTTTCCATAAGGAAGAGTATTGGGAGCTAAGCTGAACACCAGGCTAACTCTAGACAATCACCCAATACCAATTCAAAATACTGCAAAATTTCTTGGTCTATTTTTGACCATAGGTTAAATTGGAAAGACCACATTGGTCAATTAAATAATAAATGCCGAAAAGCACTAAATATATCAAAGTGCATTGCTGGAAATTAAAGGGAGCTTATAGAAAGTCTTTGCTAATGATATATAAAGCCCTAACTTGGTCAAAAGTAGATTATGGGTCAATCGTGTATAGTTCGGCAGCAAACTCAAATTTGAGAGGTTTGAATGTTGTTCAGAATGCTTGCTTACATGTGTGTCTTGGAACCTCGAAATGCACTTAGATCGAGCATCTTGAGGTGGAGGCACGAGTACCTCCTCTCTGATTCAGACGCGGCAAGCAGACGATGATCTGTGCCGCCAAAATAGCCAGATAGCCAAGTCACCCTAACGGGAATGCTTTGCTTCGGCATTTGCGCCCGGAGGGCCGTGGCGCTAGGCACATCACCAATAGATTCCACGACCTCGTCGAGAAAGTCCGTATAGATCTCTTTTCCATCGATACCCTGGTTCATTCAAATAAAGAACCATGGGAAACTCCCACATTTACCATCGTCGATGCTTGGCTTCCAACAGCCCTGGCCATGGAACCGGAGGTACCCCTGAGGTTTAGAGAGATTATTATCACACATCTTTCCTTTTTTCATATATATGTATCGACAGCTCCAAGACAAATGAGTGTGTGACTGAATGTCAAGTTTCAGACTGCCGAATCATACATCGATCTTTTTGCCAAACTTTTTTGCAATTGATAAAGCCTTGGTGATATGGCCTACTCAGAAAAATTCATGCTTTTGGATTACGTGGAAACGTCACTTGTTTCATTCAAAATTTCATTTCTGACAACTTTTGCTGTCAAATTGTTTTATGGCAATGTCACTTTTTCAGACATTTTTGTCCAGGCACATGGGGTCCCACAAGGATATCTTGTCACCAACAATGTTTGTGTGTGATCAGTGATATATTACCAGCTCCCCCTCGAAATTTTAAGTACTCACTGTACACCGATGATTGTGCATTATGCCATTCCAGCAGTAATGCAGAATTCTCGGCAAATCGTATCCAGCTGGCACTGGCTACGATTCATAACTGGGGCCTCCTGTCGTATTGCAAAGTTGTGTGGGAGGCATGGCAAGAGTTCTTTATTTATTGCTAATATCTTTATTTTGACTACTTCATTAGCATTTCACTTCCATTAGTATTAGCTTATTTATTATTTATTTTTCTGTTCATATTTTCTTGGAGACTCCAAGTTACAATTGGAATCACTTAATGTGGTTGTATGAAAGAAAAGAATAAGGTCAAGGTACACGGTGTATTTACAATTGCAACACTCGTAATCTCAAAATCAGAATTAGTAATATACATCCGAGATTTTCCATATGCTTACAATAATGGCCGCTGGACAGGACAGGACTGGCAAACCGTGGAAGTAGCCGAGTTCGTTCTCTCTCCCCCTCTGCTTTGTCTAAGCAGAACGAGTGGTATATATACAGGCAAAACCCGTCACTTCCAAGACAGTGCCGCCTCGTTTGCAAACGCAAATTGTTGGTAGGTGTCTTAACGGGCGTTACGGCGCTGTGCTTGTTCTCGCGTTCACTACACTCCAGTGGGGTTTTAAGTTTTCCACAAGAAAGAGTCTTTACTTATGATATATAAAGGCCTGATTAGGTCTCAAGCAGATTATGTATCATTTTTGAAAGGTTTGGATGCTGTGCAGAATGCTTGTGTGCGAATTTATCTTCGAGCCCTGAAATGCACTTGTATCTAACGTTTTGAGGTGGAGTTAGGAATAGCTCCCCTCCGATTCAGATCCGGCCAGCAGGCGATGATTTATGACAAATGTGGCTCGAGACTCGATCCGGGTATATGGTCGACTGAATGTGAAATGAAGTTCAGACTGCCGAATCCTACATCGATCTTTTTAAAGCCACTTAGTCATTAGAAACCACCAAAAATGAACTCCTGGGTAATATTATTCGTAACCTACATAGTGCCAACAAATCAGGCAAGCTAATATGGGTACTTTGGTATCCATGGCGATATTTTATTACTTTATTTAGATTGATATAATGAATAGGATCCATGGGTTAATAACCTTGGCCACATGCCGCTGTTTGATAGCCAAGAAAAAAAAAAAAAAAAAAAAAGGAAAGTACGGTGGTCCGTATTAGACCTGTGCTCGTGCTCTCATGAATTTACCTCGTTTCGTGCCAGGATTGCTGAATTCGTGTCTCCCCAAAGTTAAGTGTGTATTTGTGGTTGTGTGTAAAAGACTGTAATGTGCACAAGAGATGTAAAGTTAGAATGACCCAAAAAATCGTCTAGAAACCACCCTGTGTATACCTGACTTGGTCTTTATGCATATGTATTACTAATGTATACCTCTGTTTTGTCTTTAGCTATGTAATATAAAAGTACTTAATTATTTTTCTAGAAAGATGATACTTTATTTTATTAGTTTTACATAGAGTCTATATATTTCTATATTATCTTTTTTTACTAAGATTAGGAAATTGTAAAATATAATAGTTTACTCTACAAAGTATAAGTTTTTTGTTACACCCCTCTACATTCTCTTTATTTATAGGGTACACTGTTATATTCCAATGGTACTGTTATATTAAGGCTGTATAATTGATATTTTGATAAAGAAAACAATATGTACTATTTTTGTTATTGGAAAATTTAATTTAAGTTCCGAAAATTATGCACGTAAAGATTAAGAAAAACTATATGTTTGTACTATATGTGATCTGAACAGACTTTAAATTTTGAAGTATATGCAATACTAAAACCTGATACAATGGCTATAATCATAGAGAGAGAGAGAGATCAGAGAAGAGTGCCATAAAACAGCCTGAAAGTCTTTTAGATTATCGTGAAATATCCGAGGTAACAAAGAATATTCAGCAGTTATTATATAATTAATAAAATCATAAAATACTATATATTTGATTTATAGAACGAAAGAAAGTAAATATTTGAGATCAAACTGGAAATTAGAGATAAATAGTATGTCTTCCTCACAGCTCGGGGCTGGCACATGGCACTTAAGCACCATCCCGATGTGTCTCTCTCGTTATCATTAAGAATTTAAAACCCATTCAAAGAGTAGGTGTTCTTAACATTTATAATTGTATACTATTAAAATAATGTTTAGTCAAAAATTATTATAATGTGTGTGAAGATATGCGGTTATTATTTGCCTTTTTCAATATTTAAACTGTTGCGCCTGCGTACGTGGCGGTTCGATATGGATTCGGTGGTCGAATCCAGATTCGAATCCCGGTTCGATCCTGAGCCTGGTTGTTGGGTAGTGGGTACGGGGTTCCTCACTCTACTCGACCATAGCCGTAAGGTGAGTTTCTCTCCCCATCCTAGTTTTGGTAATTTTCTTTTTCTTTTTGTGAGGAATCTGTACAGTGTGTATAAACCATTATATTTTTGCCAGACATGCAGAAGAACCTACTTGTGTCAAGGGCCAGGCACGGAGGCTTCATTATTATTTCCAAAACTGACCATCCAAGACAGACCATCCGTATCCACGTGGCCGCTTCAAGGTTACGCCTCCCACAAGTTATTCGTGGCCATTGGTGGAAAGAAGTGTCTTGCTCTTATTCTAAACTGAATACAACTGACTTGGAAAAAGTGAACATTGTTATTTTTGAACTTTCGTGTGTCCATTTATTGTAAATAAACCTTTGTTTTGAATGTTCTGCATGTTTGCTTGTATCCTCAAAATTTGAAAATCCTCTATGAACCGAAAAGAGTAGGTGTTCTTAACATTTATAATTGTAAACTATTAAAATAATGTTTAGTCAAAAATTATTATAATGTGCTTACAATTACTCAGATCACATGTAATGACACAAATGTTATACATAATTTGTTTGTTTATAATAAATATTTTGTTCTTTCAAGAAATGATTTACTTAGATTGTATAACTTTATATTGTTTTATCATTCCTAAACTAGAATAATTGTTTCTTTTCTAGGAATGGGTTTTTCTGTTTTTTTTTTTTTTTTTTTTTTTTTTTTTTTTGGTTTTGCTGAAGTTTGGATTTATTCGTCCCTGGTGCTATGAACAAGAATGAAAGAAAATAACATCATTGGGAGCCCAGGAAATCGAGGAAGGAAAAGGAAAGAAGACATCTGAGAAGAACAACTTGTGTAAAGAGTGACAGGTTGGAGTACTTGGACATTTTGGTAAAATTAATGTTTGTTTTATTGTAGAAATGTAATGATTTATGATTCAATATGTCAACTAAAATTTGTAAGCTCATTAAGTGTTTTGATATTACCCCTTCTCTCAGTCTAAGGCTGAAGTTAGATCATAAATAACCTATATGACTATTCTTCTTTTA
>NC_061820.1:42500-47500 GCF_019202785.1 Penaeus chinensis
AATTTTTTTTATCATTATTATTATTACTATCATTATTACTACTGCTACTGCTACTACTATTGGTATTATTTGTTGTTATCATGTTATTATTACTCTTATCATTTTCTTACTGTTATTATCACTGGTATCATCATCATTATTATTATAACTGTATTTATTATTATTATTATAATCATTACTGTTATTATCATTATTATTATCATTATTATTCCCTTCTTCCTCAGCCATAATACTTATTATGGCTATAATCATTGTTATAATTTTTATTGTCATTGTTAGGTATATCATTATTGTTGTTATTGTTATCTTTATTATTATTATTATTATGATTATTATTATTATTTTTATTATTTTTACTATTATTATTATCATTATTATCATTATTATTATCATTATGATTATTATTAGTAGTAGTACTATTACTATTCATATTATCATTATTAATATTACCATTATCATTATTGTTTTCATTATCATCAGCATCATCATTATTATCATTCCTATTAATATTATTATCATTATCATTATCATTATTATTATTGTTATTATTATTATTATTATTATTATTATTATTATTATTATTATTATTATTATCATTATTAACATTGACATTAATATTTTTATTCTTATTATTACTATTGCTATTCTTATTATCATTACCATTACTATTATCATTATTATTACTATCATCATTATCATATATCTAATTATGATCATCAATAACACTTTTAGTATTAGTAATATTATTTTCATTGTCATTTTTATTATTATTATTAGTAGTAGTAGTATAATTGTTACTGTTATTAGTATAATTGTTTACTATTGTTATTTGTATTATTATTATTATAATTATTATTATTATCATTATTATCATCATTATCATTATCATAATTATTATTATTATTATGTGATTGTTATATCGGTTTAGGTGGTGAATTCCGGTTTATTTCCTAGAGAGCAAGTTGCACCCAGCAACCTTAGGTCTCTAGGACGTGCCTAACAATCCATGCAGTCCCCAGCAGAGATGCTTTCTGCAAAAGCTCTGTGCTACTTTGCAATTCCAGTTTGTTCAGCCAGTCATTCAATTTTTTAGATGTTACTCCTACGGTTCCGACTGCGACCGGGACAATTACAACCTGAGCCATATTCCAGATCTTTTTCACCTCACGCCTCAATTCACTGTAGTTATCAATCTTTTCCTGCTCTTTCAACTCCAGCCTTTTGTCCCCAGGCACAGCAATATCTATTATCTGACATTTTCTTTCATCCTTGTACACAACCACTATGCCAGACCTTCTGTGTTGAATGACATGATCTGTTTGGATGTTAAAATCCCATACATTGTTTACCCTGTCATTCTCCATAACACTTTCGGGTCTGTGGTTGTACCACTTAACTTCTCCTACTAACTCAAACTTCTGGCATAGTTCTAAATGTACAATTCTGGCAATGCTATCGTGTCTCTGCTTATATTCTCTCTGAACAATTTTTTTGCATTCTGCTATCAGGTGTGCAATAGATTCGTCCCTTTCCCCACACATTCTAGACTTTACAGAAACATCTTGGTCATCAATGTTCTTTTTTATCCAGTTGGTTCTGAGGGCTTGCTCCTGCGATGCAAAAATCAAACCCTCAGTTTCCTTCTTCAAATAGCCTTTCCTTATCCATCCCCATGCTTTGGAGTTTACTGTAATAATTACATTACTTCCGTTCAGTTTCGATGATGTTAATTGTCAAACTCTCATATAGTATTCCTTTCCGATCTTATCTTTCATCTCTGCATGCATATCATCAACTTCTAAATTACCTAATTACTTATAGCCTTTATCAGACTCTAACGCTGGTATCACTTCCCCCGACGAAAGCTCCATCCCACCAACACTAGCAAGCTTTCCAGCCTTCATTGTGACATGGGCACACTTACTCAATCCAAACTCCATACAGATGTCCTGAGATATACAGCAACAACATGTCTTTAGAAAATACAGCAACAAAAGTCAGGGAAAAAAATCGCAAAATGGTGAACTGGAAGGCCCCTGGACCAGATGGTGTTCATGGCTATTGGATTAAGGGGTTTGTGTCATTGCAGGAAAGAATTGCATCTCATCTGCGGGATTGCATAACTAGAGGTGAAGTACCAGACTCGATGACAACTGGTCGGACTGCCCTACTATTAAAAGACAAGAGCAAGGGAAACGAAATAAGCAATTACAGGCCAATAACCTGCTTACCACTTATGTGGAAATTACTTACTGGTGTTGTTGCAGATGATGTGTAGGATCATCTGAATGACAATGATTTACTACCAGAGGAACAGAAGGGGTGTCGTAGAAATAGCAGAGGTACGAAGGACCAGTTGTTAATAGACAAGACAGTTTTGAAGAACTGTAGGAGGAAAGTTGGGTTAAGCATGGTGTGGATAGACTATCGGAAAGCTAATGATATGCTGCCCCACTCCTGGATTAAGAAATCCATGGAGATGTGTGGAGTTGCTGAAACATTTTTAATCTTTTGTCCAAAAGTATGGAAAGCTGGCGTACTATACTAACATCAGGCAATGAAGAGCTAGCTAGTGAGAACACCAAGAGAGGAATCTTTCAGGGCGATACACTGTCTCCAGTGTTGTTTGTGATTGGGCTTATTCCACTAAGCCATATACTCTGCGGGTTACCAACTTGGAAAAGGAAACTGAAAAAGATCAACCATTTACTTTTTATGGATTATCTTAAGCTGTATGGAAGCAATGAGAGGGAGACTGAAAGACTTACTAACACAGTTAGAGTATTATTATTATTCTTGTTATTATTATTATTATTATCATTATTATTATTATTATTTTTATTTTTATTATTATCATTATTATTATTATTATTATCATTATTATTGTTGTTATTATTAGTGGTAGTAGTTGTATTTCAACTTTTATCTTTATTATTATCATTATTATTATATTACCATTATTATTATTAATATTATCATTGCTATTATCATAATTGTTATTTTTATTATTATTATTATTATTATTATTATTATTATTATTATTATTATTATTATCATGATTATTATTATCATATTATCATTACCATTATTATTATCATTATTATTACTATTATTATTGTTATCATTATTATTATAATTATTATCATCATCATCATAATTATTACTACTATCATTATTGTTGCTATTATCATTATATTTGTATCTTAATCTTAATCTTATCCTAATACTGTAATATTCTTATTATTACTGTAATTCTTTTTATTACTATTATCATTATTTTACTATTATTATTATTAATATTATTACTATTATTGTTATCATTATTATTATTATTATTGTTGTTATTATTGTTATTGTTATTATTATTATTATTATTATCATTAATTATCATTATTATTACTATTATCTTTATTAGTGTCTTTGTCATTTTTATTATTTTCATTATGATTCTCACTGTTATTATCATTATTATTTTTGTTGTTATTTCTATTATTACTATCATTATTATTATTATTATTATTATTATTATTATTACTATTATCATTATCATTATTGCTATTTTTGTTTTATTATTATTGTTATGATTATTATTAATATCCGTGTTATTATTTCAATATTATAAATGTTATCATTCTTATTATTATCACATATCTTATTATGATCATCATTAACACTTTTAGTATTATTAATACTATTATTTTGATTGTCATTTTTATTATTATTATTAGCAGTATTAGTAGTATAATTGTTACTGTTGATAGTATAATTGTATACTATTGCTATTATTATTATTATTATTATTGTTATTATTATTATTATCATTATTATTATTATTATCATTATCATCATTATTATTATTATTATTATCATTATTATTATTATTATTATTATTATTATTATCATTATTATTATTATTAATATCATTATTATCATAACTATCATCATCATCATCATCATTTTTATCATTACTGTTATTATTATCATTATCATTGTTATTATTACTATTATTGTTATTATTATTATCATGATTAAATTTTCATTATCATTATTATAATTAATATATTTACAATTATTGTTATGGTATCCTTATTACTATTATTACTATTATCATCATCATTATTATTATTATTATTATTATCATTATTATTATTATTATCATTATCCTAAATTATCATTATCATTTGGTTATTGTTATCAGTAAAATTATCGCCGTTATTACCATTATTATTACAAATCTTGTTGTTATGAATATTCCATCATTATATTTAGCATTATTATCATTATCGTTATCATAATCACTATTATCTTTGTTATTCTTATTATCATTATTAGTATAGTGGTTATTATCATTATTATTATTGTTGTTGTTGTTGTTGTTGTTATTATTATTATCATTATTGTCATCATCATCCTCATCATCATCATTTTCACTGTTATCATTATCATTTCAATCCTCTCTATCATTATTATTTTGTTATTATCTTTATTTTCATTATCATTATTTCTATTGTATTTGTTATTATTGTCCTTACAATAATTGTTTTTATCATCATTATTAATAGTGTAATGTTCTTATTGTTATTATTATTATTATCGTTATTATTATCATTATTATTATCATTGTTATTATTATTATTACTTTTATAATTATTTGTTTTCATTATCATTATTATCATTATCAATATTATTATCATAATTATTATTATTATGTTATTATGATCATTATCATTATCAGTATTATTATCATTTTCATTATCAGTATTATTATAATCACTATCAGTATTATTATAATCACTATCAGTATTATTGTTATTAACATTATCCTCATTATCAACTTCATTATTTTCATTATCCTTTTTGAACACTATCATAATCACTTTTGTTATTATTGTTAATAGCAGAAGTAGTAGAAGAAATTGTAGTAGTAGTAGTAGTAATAGTTGTAGTAGTATTAGTATCATCATTTCTATAATTCTTGTTATTAATATTGTTATCATTAT
>NC_061820.1:52500-57500 GCF_019202785.1 Penaeus chinensis
TACTCGTGACACGGATCACCGAGTGCCTACTGAGAAATTTCCGTTTCCTCGTCAATCCGGGATTTGATTCGTTGTATAAATATTAATATATCTTCTCGGCGTTCTGGATGCGCGTATCTGAGGTTATGTGCAAGATAACATTGATAGAAAATGAAGAGGGGGAAGGAGATAAGGGTTGAGGAAGAGGGGAAAGGAGAGGAGGGTTTAAACACAAAGAGCAAGTGTAAAAAAGAATTGGAGAGGGGATGAGAAGAGACCGAGAGAACTGACAGAGATGTGGAATTCATGTCGAGTAAGTTGCAAGTAGAACAACGAAAGGAAAGTACTTCCCTTCATTGTTTTATTTACAAGTGATATAGAGTAAACAGAGATAAAAAAATGATGAAGGAATATTATGGAAGAAACAAGAAATAGGAATAGGAAACCGAAAAAATGAGAAAGTTGGAAAAAATAAAAATGAGAGGAAAAGGAGAGATGTTAAAATAGAGAGGTAGACAAAAGAGTTAAAGAGAGAAATTTAAACCTTGAGAAAGAGAAAAAGAAAGAATGCATTTGAACAAGAGGCAGTGAGAGTACACAGAGAAAGAGACAAGGAAGGAGAGACGGAGAGGGGGATGGAATCAAGACGCCAGAACACAACACCAGAGGCTAGGGCGGAGCAAGAGAAAATACCCAAAGGAACTGACCACTCTCGCAACCTCTGGTTAGCGTCCTTGTACGACCCTGGCGGTTCATCTGCCCTTAGGCCCTCCCCCTCCCTCTCCTGCCTACCCCTCCTCACTCCTTTTCTTCCTCCTAACCTTCCTCCTCCTCCTCTTTATCCCTCCCCTGCTCCTCTTTCCCCTCCCTTCTCTACCCTCCTCACCCCTCCTTTTCTTTCTCTTAACCCTCTTTCTATTCTTATTGCTACTCCTACCCTTCCACTCTTCTCCCCGTTCCTTATTATCCATTCTCACTCCAACTTTATCCTATCCCTCTTACCTCGCTCGTCTCCCTTCCACTCCTTTCTTCATCTACTCCTACCCCTCTCCTTCCTCCTTCTCTCCCTCCCTCCTTCGTATTCACTCCGCTCCCCTGCCTACCCGTCCTCATTCCTCTTTTTCTTCCTCCTAATCTTGCTCCTGCTCTTCTTCCTCCCCTCCTTTTCCCTTCCTTTTCCTCCCCTGCCTATCCCTTTTTACCCCTACACCTTCTCCTCTTCTTACTCCTATTTCTTCCTCCTCTCTAATTCCCTCCTTGTTTATCCTAAAATTACTATTTTTCTTCAATGCATGATTACCCTTCCTTCTCCTTCTTACATGTTTTTTATCCTTCCATGTTTGTCTTCTCCCATTCTTCTTGTTCCAGTATTTCTTTCATGCAACTGCTTCCCCTTCTTCTCATCATCTCTTCCTTTCTGTTTGCACTATTTTTTTTATGTCTATAGAACCGTCTTTTCATATTAGCATAAAAGCATTATGATTATTTTAAAAATCACTATATGTTGATTTTGATTTGTTATCAAGGATGAACGGGATTTCTCGACGTTATGGATCCCATGCGTTGTGCATAAATGAATATAAATATGTATAGATACAAATAGTCTTGGCTTCTTTGCGTCTTGATGATTCTTTCGATTTTTTCGTCGTAAGTACTGCTGCATGTTACTGAAGACTCGTGTAAGGGATTTATAGTGATTCTGGAATAAACTCTATATCTAGACATGTGTTGATAAATTTATTTCAGGCATGCAGATATACCATCAAATTTTTCGACAAAAGCGCCAACTGTATAGTCATTCTGGCAAGCAGCCAGCGGTGGTTGAAGGAGGGAAGGAATAAAATGGGGGAAAGGGGAATTAAAGGGGAGAGAAGGCTAAAAACCAAGGCGTCCAAGGGGAGGTGCGGTAAAAAATGAGTTTCGGAGGACAAGCGAGGGGACGGGAGGGTGAAAAACAAGAAAAAGGCGGCGGGGAGGGAGGGCAAAACCCACGTCAGAGGGGAGGGACGGGAGACAGGGTGTGGAGAGGGAAAGAAATTTATGTTCTAACCGACCATCTTGACTTTCCATCCCGTCCCCCCCTTTACCCTCCTTCTTCCCCTCATCGCTTCCATTTTCTTTTTTTCTGGATTTTTGTATTGGTAATCCTAGTTATTCTTATCATTATCATCATTGTTATCCTTGTAATTGCAATTGTTTTTATCATTATGACTGTTATTATTGCCGAATGTTATTACTTCTATTGTCACTGTTCTTTCTTCGCTATCATGCCCCTCGCCAGCCTCACCACCAGCAGCAGCAGAGCAGCAGCAAGGCGGATTGTAGGTTATGGTTCCCAGTCAGTTTAAAAGATTTTAAAACCGAGTGACTGGTGAATAATGTCTTAAATTGTGATATAGAGATGGACTATTTCTTACAATTTAACCCTAAATATTGGTATCTGTTTGCCATTATCTTGTTTTTATTACTGTTATTATAATCGTTATTATTATCATCACCAAATAACAAATGGCAAACAGACATTGATAATGAAAAATAGCATTGCTTTACTTGTGTAAGATATTCCACTATTGGCTTTACTAATATAAACACTTGAGTGAAACCGTTTGTTACTCTGTCTTTTATTTAACAGTAGAAGATATATATATACGACAAAATAAAAAAATATATGATAATATTAATAGGAATAAATCAAGAAGACCAATCCCACACAACGTTTCCTCAACACAAATGCTAATACCCGCCAAATTGCCGCCACTGTTGCCATAACTTCTGCCACTGTCTGCCTCTTCGTCCTTGTCTGACCTCGCCCCCAGGGACGAGGAGGAGGGTGGCTATACTTTGGTCTGCTGTTGGTGGAACGTCCGGAAGGCAACACTTTGTGCTCTCTAATTACTTTCTAACGGGGAATTTTAGCCGTGATGGGTAGTACTCTATGCGTTTTTTTTTTCTTTTAATCACACACACACACGTATATTTATATCAAATAACATATATATATATATATATATATATATATACGTACATATATAGATACATAAATGTGTTTATATATATCCCTCTCTCTCTCTCTATATATATATATATATATATATATATATATATATATTTGTATGTACACATATATATACATATATATACATATACATATATATACACATATATATACATTTATATATATATATGTGTGTGTGTGTGTTTGTGTATATAAGCACACGCGCACGCACACACACACACACACACACACACACACACACACATATATGTATACATATATATATATATATATATATATATATGTGTGTGTGTGTGTGTGTGTGTGTGTGTGTATGTATATATATATATATATATATATATATATATATATATAACACTTTGTGTGTGTATGTGTGTGCCCTTTATATGTATACACTTTTCGTCGTCATTACTTTCACTATCATTAATTTTACTATTTCTTCTGCTAATAATAAAGTAAAAGAAGGGTAATTAGAGAAATAATAGACATAGCGACAGAGCGAAAGAACGAGAGAATTATGAAAGAGAGAGATAGACACGTCCATAGCCCCAAAACACAAAGAACAATCTTCAGTCTCTATTAAATCCTTCAAGATGGTGAGCCCATCTTCAGCCCTTCGAAAAGATCATAATCCCGATTACGCTTAATAAAGCGTCCCTTCCGTATTAGGTGCTGGGCCACACTGTTATATCAACGCGGAAGTGAAGTGAAGAATTCCCCCGGCTGCCAATAGCAATTTCACCTGAAAGGAAAGATAGAGAAAGGGGAACTGTGAGGAGGAGAGGCAGAGCTTTAAGAAGCGGTCACATTAATCTATTCCGTCCACACATCCCTTTATAGATCGGGATACTCCCCCAGCTGTGAAAGGAACCAGATGAAAATCCCTACCTAAAGTGGCACCCCCTTGTTGGTTCTTTCGCCCCAGCTAGAGAGGGAAAGATAATGGCAAAACAAAAACTATAGTATAATTACTTGGAAGCTTATTACTTGATTGTCTAAACGGCGGTTATCATATAATGTTCGGTACAGTTGTACTGTAGAAATTACTAATATATATTACGACTAATAATGATGTATCACTAAGATTTTAATGATTATCCAGACAAACGTTCATTTGATCAAGGAATGCAAACACACACCCACTCGACACGCTGAAGACATGGAGTTCACTTCAAAAAATATCTACGCCTTGGTGGACAGAGTGAGGGCCATAGAACAATTATGGAATGCCATCCACAAATATTATGATAGCAGAAAGCAATAATGGATGAAATCAATAAGAATCTTTGTTTTGCACGGGTATAATAGTACGGCTGGGAAGATAATTTCAGTAGTTTTTGCTTCCTTCCAATTTTAGTTTTGATTAGCCCATAATTACAAATTATATTAATAGCTTGTGCTATTGGAAAGAATATTATCAGATTTTATATTTCTGTTGTAGTATGGGGTATTGGGGTAGCTGGCACGGTTGTATCGGGGCAGCCCCCATGGCTTTGTTTGCCCCCTTAAGGTCTGGCTAGCCCCCCGAGGACCACATATTTAAACTTTTACACTAAACTAACAATATTACCTATATATATATATATATATATATATATATATATATATATCTGTTTATAGCTTAAAAATGCCCTTAGAATAGCTTTCATTTTTTAATCTTGTGTGCACTTTCCTCGGGCATATTAAAAAAAATAAGGGTATTGAAATGTATAATACTTTTAACATTTCGTGTTAGCACTACCAACTTGACGAACGCTAGTAAGTCTTCGTGGTATATATGCTACTAACGCCGCTGTTAACTGGCCTTCGTTTGCAGAGCGAAATTGCTCTCATGTCGTAATTGCTTGGGCAACGACGATATGACTATTGTGGGTATGATCCTGGGGGAAGTCTCTTCCCATGGCTGGCTAAACATTCTCTATGGGATTGAGATTTGATGATTTGGCACAGCGTAATCTCGGGGTTGGTGCCGAAATCACGCTTTCATGACACTGCTCGTGTGTAT